>NW_028254041.1:0-53562 GCF_964263255.1 Lissotriton vulgaris
ATCTTAGTCCGCAAGTACAATTCAGCACTCCCTTTCCTGTGATGCAATGTAGTATGTTGAATTATATCTTCCCTATTATATGATGCTCGGCATAGTGATTGCAATCTAGAATGTTTATATTTAGAATGTTAGTGAGGGAGTTGAGACAGTTGCTGAGGGGCTGAGCATGATACAGGCTGCTCCTGGTGGGGTTCATTACTTTTATACTTAATTACTAAATAAACATCTTGGAAATATCATCTTCTGGATTCTACTCGTTTATCCTCCTTACTACATTTGGTACCAGGAGTGGGGTAAACTTCCACGTGAATTTCAAAGACTTTAAAAAAAGGAGAAAAACGAAATGGAACGATTATTTAAAAAGATAAGGATTTATTTGACAAGGAAACTTTTTACTGGGCATTCAAACTTACTGGCACAAGAGCCCCACCAGTGCCGACCATCGATAGCCTTCTACTTTCATGTGCCAGGAGCTGTTTGATTTATTTCTGCCTTTGACTGCTGCTGACTGACCCGTGAGTGTGACACGTTCCTTTTACAGTGTACACATCGGTCGGTCACACTGAAACCAGTTCGGGGATTTAAAGGCGATTTTAATTGAAAAATAACTGTGAGCAGTTTTACTTGTGAACTATGTGACCTGTCTTAATTCATCACTCTGCACTGCAGATCTGTCAGCTGCATCGTATAACAGCCGCTTTTCCTGCTCGCCAAAAATAAACAACCTTTCATTTTCGAAGTGCTGGCAGCCTGCGAACATTTTGGGGCATATTACCAAGCAATAGCGATATTTATCGCTATTGCTTGGTTAGAGACAAAAATTTACCGCTGAGCTGCAGCGATTTTTACCGCAAATAAACCTTGGTATTACCAAGGTTTAACGCAAATGCGATAAAAATCGCCGCAAAGCATGAATATCGCTGAAAAGTCAGCGATATTCATGCATTACCGAGCTAATGCTCTTAGCCATGTTATCCACCTCCCATTGGATAACATGGCTAAGAACTGCTCAGGGCAGGTGTTAGCTTTTGGAGATATTCGCGCTTAGCGCGAATATCTCCAAAAGTTGGTAATAGGAGATAGCGATGTTAGCGACTGTTTTCAGTTACTAACATCTTGGCATGCCCACTTTGCATATCATTAGTGATAAATATCACTGACATGCAAAGCGGGGCCCAAGATGGTCGCTATCTCCTACTAGCTGTTGCTAACTGGTGTTAGCGACAACTAGGTAATAGGGAGATAATTTTATCTCCACTTTGATAATATGCCCCTTTGTTCTTTAGAGACAGCCTGGAGTCCGCAGCGCTTACATCGGACTTGGAGGTAGAGCACAGTTATTGATTTAAACTGCACCGCAAGTGAGCCCATTTAATTCTGACCGTTTTCAGCCTGTTTTGTGTGTTTTCGCACCAACGTGGCCATGACATTGCGGTGACATTTCTTTTTATTTTAATCATTTTTATAAGCTTTCCTAATGGCCTGCCACTTGACTGTTTAACTGCCTTGCCACATTTAAATTTCGCTCGAGCTTCACAGCGAGCGCACGCACTCAGCATATGCCTTCTTACCTGCTTCCTGTGTCACCGTCATTTTCTTTTGTGACGTGAGTCAGCCTTCTGCCACAGCCTTCTGCCACCGCCGGGGTTCCTTGAGGCACGCTGGCACTGAGAGCCACCCGGCACTTCACACGTCGTCGTGCTGCCATTTTGATTGACTTTCATCAACTTATCATCTCATTGGCAGTCTCCTGCATTTCAGCTGCCATTTCCAACATAATTTCCTCAGCGATAGGCACGCTTGGTTATTTATTTGCCTATTATTTGACAGCATTCTCTACAGCGATAGGCACGCTTTTGTTTTGTTTTTCAAGGGCAAAATAATGCATTTCTGCATTTTCATCAGAGCGGTAGGCACGCTTTATTTTTCAGTCTTTTATTTCACTACAGTTTTCCTACACCGATGGGCACGGTTTACTTTGCGTTTGCCTATCGCAGTTCTGTGTTGTTATTCTACAATGATTGACATGTTTTCCAATGTCCTCCGCTATGCCTATATATTGTTTTTAACTCAAGGACCTTGCTGTCCTTCGCTGTGCCTATATTTTGTTTTTACTCAGGGACCTCGCATTGGTTTGTTGGATCTTTTGCAGGTACTTATTAATTTATTTCCTATGTGCTTCGAATTTGGATGACCCCTCGCAATAAAATGCATTATAATGTGTCTCCTCGGCATGTTTAACTTTTAATTTATTGTGCTACTAGCGCCATCTAATGGTTGTTTTATTGGTTTGCACATCCATAGGAATTAATAGTGACTGTTCTATTATTCTTTATGCAGATGTAATAATCATTAAAGTCATGTTTGTTCTTACATGTTTGCCTTCCTATTATATTTTGAATTGTTTTAAGTGCTGTATTTAAAATGAATGAATGAATATTTATATTTTTATATTAGGGGGTATTTTGCTGTGCATTTCCACATTAGTCCATAGTTTCCCAACATGTTCTGAGGAATGTTTCAATGTGGTTATTATCCATATCCTTGTGGTCTTTCTCCACATGTATTTACTGGTTTTATTACAACATGTTTTGAGAGAAACTTTAATGTTTCATGTGGTCGTTCTCCACACCAAGTGGTCTTTCTCCACTTCGCAGTTTTAACTGTTCTATGTGGTCATTCTCCACATCTAAGTGGTCTTTCTCCACTTCACAGTTTGCTGTTCTACGTGGTCTTTTCTCCACTTCGCAGTTTTAACTGTTCTATGTGGTCATTCTCCACATCTAAGTGGTTTTCTCCACTTCATGTTTCGTGTGGTCGTTCTCCATACCCAAGCGGTCTTTCTCCACTTCACAGTTTTACTGTTTTATGTAGTCATTCTACATATTTACGTGGTCTTTCTCCACATCTATTTCTGTTCCTTGTGGGTTTTCCCCGCATTTGTGTGGACGTCTGTGTACACATTACTTCATAGTCTCATGTTGTTCACTGTGTCGTGTGCCTCTATGCACATCTCACTCTCCAATTTGTTTTTGGTGTATATTCTCTATTTTAGTCTTCTTTTTGAGCACGTGAGCGCATTCAGACTTTATCTGTTCTAATGTGGGTTGCCTACATTCGTGTGGACATTTGTTTTCACATCTGTTCACAGTCTTGTCGTACACTGTTGTACGCTCTGTCATTCTCTTCTCAAAATCTCAGTACCTATTTTGTTTTCATTTTCTCTTCTTTCTGCACTATTTACACTATTCGTGTCAGCCTGGCCAGTTTTCATGGACTGTGTATTTAGTTGTTTTTGTTGTTGAAGAAAGGGAGTGTGTGTGTATACTCTTTTGTGTGAGATAGTTGATGCGAGACGGTTTTGTCTTTTGTTTTCGGTCTGCCCTCTTGTATTATTTTCTCTATTCTCATTCTAGTTTTATGTTTCTCTATCAGTCTCTTGACGCTTTCACTTGTTTCTAATTTTCATTTGTTCTTTGCCTAGCATTGTTTCTCTTTTCAATTTTATAGGAGGGCGATGTTGTAGTATGTTGAATTATATCTTCCCTATTATATGATGCTCAGCATAGTAATTGCAATCTAGAATGTTTATATTTAGAATGTTAGTGAGGGAGTTGAGACAGTTGCTGAAGGGCTGAGCATGATACAAGCTGCTCCTGGTGGGGTTCATTACTTTTATACTTAATTACTAAATAAACATCTTGGAAATATCATCTTCTGGATTCTACTCGTTTATCCTCCTTACTACATGCAACTGCTGTAGCTTGTGCCTGTAGTTGAAAAAAACATTGCCCGGTTAGCACCTGCACAGTAGGAAATCTACAAACTTCACTAGAGTTCACCCAAGAGTTTCAGCACACTGTCTCAGAGCAGTGATTTTTTTTTCAGTTGCTCTGTGTTTATTTCCCTATTCTTGCCTTTCCCAGAGGGTGGCGGGTCAACATCCCTTTTGCCCATGAACAGAAGTCGCCCCTGTTCACCGCATCACTGCATCTCCGCTGTCCTTTTTTGGCACCACCACTATGGGTGAGACCCAGGACGTAGGACCGGTGGAGCGCTCAATTATGTCATTCTTCAACAGCGTTTCCAGTTCTTTCTCAACGGCAGCTTACAAGTGAAAAGTGACTCTGCGGTGCCGCTGGGCAACAGGGTGAATGTCCTTGCTAATGGGAAGTAGCACTTTCATTTTCTTGAGCCTTCCTAGGCCATGAAATAACGATGGAAACTGACTCCCAGTTTCAGATTGAGCATAGATGTAATAGTTGAGGGATATCAGTCCCATGTTGGCAGCAGTGGAAAAACTGAATAGGCATGCACTGGATGAAGTTCCTTGAAGAACATGAATTGGTGCTTGCACTGACATTGTTTTATCCCCACCATCCAGATCCCTCCCTCAGGACAAGATACCCCGCTGCTGGGAGAGGAATCCCAGGGCTCAGCTGCGGGTTCAGCAGAGATAACGTCCCCAGGGGAAGCAGCCTTAATATTGGGAAAAAACGATGGCCCCGTAGTGCCTCTGGATATGGATCTAATGATGGCTGGTGCTCAATCGCTGTTACAGGTCACCACTGACGCTAACAAGGTGGAGCCATCAGATCTGGGAGCCACGGCTGTTATGGGTACCCACTGTATCGAGACTGGGCTGACGGTTGGTGGAGTCTGTAATGGAAAAGAGAATGCTCCAAGTGAAGCTTTTTTCTCGGCTTCGGATGGGGTTGGGTGGTCTGAAGAGGACGAGGAATGCAGCTCCTATCTGGACTCCGAGAGCAACCCTGAGATTGACCAGCCAACAACCGCACTAAGGCCCTTAGCAGCAGCAAAAGGTCAGGTCAACCCCCAATGTGAACTGAGCTGGGATCATTCCTCCTCCATGTCTTTGCAGGGAAGCCCCTGTTTGGAACTCACCCAAATGTCACTCCTGGAGACAATTCATCAAGAGATAATTGCGCATAGGGAGGAAACACGCCAGGACAATCGTAAATCTCAGGCACAGGACCGGACTGGCCCCAGCGGGCACCGGGCATTTCGCCAATGGGCCGCAAGGGTGAGGGCTGGTTTTGGGCCCCTGGGGGCCGTTTTCGTTACCGTGGGCTGGAAATATCAGCTGCCGGTAAAGAAATCGTCCAAAACCGGCCCTAGAAAAGAGCTCGGCCGCACCCCCTCCCCCCTGGAGGGGAAGCAGGCCGAGCAGTTTGCCAGGGCCGGTTTCGGTTCCCAGTCCGGTCCTGCTCAGGCAGCATTGAGGAAGATGCAGGGCGTGGTTAGGAAGCTATCTAAGGCCTGTGCCAACACCGGGGACTGAGTTTCAAATTTGGAAGATAGGGTGGTGTCAACGGAGGCCGAGGTGGCTGAGGCCGTCACTAAGGTTAATGCACACTGTTCCCAGGTGGTGGATATACAGTCGAAGCTTGAGGAAATGGAGAACAGGCTCCGCCGAAAACAACCTGAGGGTCCTGGGAATCCGGGAGAGGGTTGAGGGCTCCGATATCAGAGCATATATCATCAAGCTCTTCGAGCAGGCATTTCCCAAACTTTCCAGCTGGAAATGGCCTATTGAGGTACAGAGAGTGCACCACACCCCCTTTAAAATACGAAGGAATGCTAAGGAAGGGGACAAACCAAGGGCAGTTTTAATTTTTCTTGGCAATTTTATCCTGAGACAGGCCATCTCAGAATTGGCTAGACCAGATGCTAGAAGAAGTAGCGAGAGGGTTTCATTCTTCGTCCGCCCGGACTTCTGCCACACAACCGTAGAGAGACGATGGCGATTAAGAGGAATGATTAAGCCTTTTCAGGATAAAAAGACGGAAGCCTTCCTGATAAATCCGGCACAGCTAAACATAATTATTGAAGGGAGGACATTGTATTTTTCCTCAGAAATTAAAGCGAAGGAGTGCCTTGATTCTTTAGGCAAATAGGGTGGAATTTGAAAGTGCCACCGACGACATCCGAGCCCTGATGGACAACGGAGACACAGCAGCCCTCATCCTCCTAGACCTCTCCGCGGCATTCGACATGGTCTGCCACCGCTCCCTAGTGCAGCGCCTCAGCAACGTCGGAATCCAGGAGAAGGCACTGGATTGGATCATCTCCTTCCTCGACGGAAGAACACAGAGAGTCCGCCTACCACCGTACAAGTCAGAGGCCACCGAAGTCATCTGCGGCGTCCCTCAAGGATCCTCGCTGAGCCCCACCCTCTTCAACGTCTACATGAGCCCACTCGCGGCCATCGCACGCCAACACAACCTCAACATAATCTCCTACGCCGACGACACCCATCTGATCCTCTCCCTGACCAACGACCCCGCCGCCGCCAGAGCCAATCTGCACGAAGGGATGAAAGATGTAGCCGAGTGGATGACGACCAGCCGCCTGAAACTGAACTCAGACAAGACGGAGGTCCTCATCCTGGGCTCTTCGCCCTCCGCCTGGGACGACTCCTGGTGGCCCCCGCCCTGGGCACCGCACCCAAACCGACAGACCACGCACGCAACCTGGGCTTCATCCTGGACTCCTCCCTCTCCATGACCAGGCAAGTCAACGCCGTCTCCTCGGCGTGCTTCAACATCCTACGCATGCTACGGAAGATCTTCTGGTGGATCCCCACCGAGACCAGGAAGACCGTCACCCAGGCCCTCGTCACCAGCCGACTGGACTACGGCAACGCCCTCTACGCCGGTACCACCGCCAAGCTCCAGAAGAGACTCCAGCGGATCCAGAACGCCTCAGCCAGACTCATCCTCGACATCCCACGAACCAGCCACATCTCCGGACATCTGAGAGACCTGCATTGGCTCCCCGTCAACAAAAGAATCACCTTCCGTCTCCTCACCCACGCACACAAAGCCCTACACGACCAAGGCCCGAGCTACCTCAACAACCGAATCAACTTCTACGCTCCCAAACGCCACCTCCGATCAGCCAACCACGCCCTCGCCGCCATCCCCCGCATCCGAAGAGCGACAACAGGAGGAAGGTCCTTCTCCTACCTGGCTGCCAAGACCTGGAACTCCCTCCCGACCGACCTGCGCCTGACCCAAGACCACCTCTCCTTCAGGAAGAAGCTGAAGACCTGGCTGTTCGAGCAGTAACGGCACCCCCCCCCCCCAGCGCCTTGAGACCCTACGGGTAAGTAGTGCGCTCTATAAATGTCTTTGATTGATTGATTGATTGAAAGTGCCGGGGGTGGGATGTTCTCCAAAATCTAAGGTCTCAGTTGTTGTTTAAAGATTGGGCGGGCTAACCTTTAAGGCTGTGAAACTTTGGTATTTTGTTTAGCGTGGCAAGTGCTTTCGTGGGTATTATGTATTTTGTATTTTCATTCGTCCTCACAGCTACGCGTGACCATCACATGCACAGACTAGGTCTGAGCGCTTCACAGAGAAGGGTGGGGGGTTCAGGGGGGTTTGGGTTGGAAGTGGGAGAGGTGGGGGGATGGGGGGAGGGGGGTGTAGGTGGGTTGGGGTAAAACTTAAAAATGGGAAAAAATTGTGCTTTTTGGAATATTTGTTTGGACAAAGCATAAGCTCAGCAAAGGAGTGGCTGATTAAGGCTCAGGTTTTTATAGTAGGTTGTTTAGCCCATCAGGATGGCGAACATTAGAATATGCACAATTAACGTGGGAGGGATGAATGATTGGAGGAAACGGCAAAGATTGGCGTATTTTGTGAAATACAATAGAATAGACGTTCTTTGTCTTCAAGAGACTCATCTCCCTTGGGCTAAGAGGAAACTTCTGCTCCTTAATGGTTTTGAGTTGCTGGCATGCTCAACGCAATCTTCGACAATTAGGGGGGTTGCAATCTTAGCAAGAACATCCTTGGGAGAGGCTAAACGGGTTAAAGTAGACAGCTATGGAAGATGGGTAATAGCCGAGATGGAAGTGGGCTGTACGCTGTGTGTAGTCTATGGGTCCAATAAAGATGACCCTGAGATCTATGATCTTCTAGAAGTAGAACTAGTTAGTTGGTCTACCCCTACAGTGCTATGTGGAGATCTAAACATTTCAGCAGATTGGGATAATGGAGCAATGTACGCTGGGCGGAAACCTAGAGTTTTTAGGGAAGTAAAGGCTCTTATCAGTTCACATGGGCTGAAGGATGTCTGGGGGGGGGGGGGGCAAACAGCCTCAAAACCCTGGCTTTACCTTCTTCTCAAACCCCTTCCAGAAGTATTCGAAGCTAGATTACTTTTTTATCTCTTCTCCCGGAATAAATAGGGTAGGTATAATAAAACTTCCGAGAATAATCTCGGGTCATAATCCATTGGTATTATCGTATGAATTGGAAAAGGTGGAAAGGAAAAGGACAAGCTGGACTTTCGAAAGGAGATTATTGGCAGACAATAGATTTGTAGAGCACTTCACTAAATGGTCGGTTGAATTTTTTGCAGCGAATAGATACAGCACCTCACGTAACGGTGTTTGGGAGGCATTCAAAGCGGCTTTAAGGGGGAATCTATAAGCGGTTCTGCTAGGCTGAGAAGAGAGGATAGGGGTGAGGCGCAGCGACTAATGGGGAAATTAGCTGTCGCAGAAGAACAACACATTAAGTATATTTCCCTTGGGGGGGATAGTAGCAAAAGCCAAAGAGCATTGCTAACGGTCAAAGCTGAGCTGCAGAAGGTGGTAACTCAGAAGGCGATTGGTGAATTCCAAACTTCCAGGGCCTAGCGCTATGAAACAGGCGAGCAAGCAGGTAGAGCCTTAGCATTACGATTAAGGCAGGAAAAAGCCAAGAATGTAATTTCCAGTATAGAAGAAAATGGGAAAGAATACACTGAGGCCAAGGATATACTAAAGGTTTTCAAAAACTTCTATCAAAGGCTGTATGATGAGGAAGACTGTGATGGAAATCAGGGGAGGAGTGTGGGGACAAGGGTCCTCGACTAGACGAGGTAGCGAGAGAAGAATTGGATAGAGATATTACTGGGAGTGATGTTACAGCCGCACTACGGGAATTCGCCTCGGGTAAGGCGGCAGGCCCAGATGGGATCCCCCTGGAGGTGTATAAGGCTATTGAATCCGAGATCACCCCGCTGCTTTTGGATCTATTTAACGGGGTATTATGTTCAGGAGTGATCCCGGATTCATGGAGGGAAACTAATATAATAATCTTCCATAAGAAGGGGAAATCCAGTGAGAAACCAGGGTCTTATCGCCCTGATTTCGCTGATTAACGCTGATACCAAGCTGTACTCTAAGATATGGGCCAAAAGGTTGGGCAGGATCATTGGCGGTCTAGTCTCCCCCTGGCAGCATGGGTTTGTCCCTGGTTGCGGTATGACAGATCACACAAGCAGAGCAATAGCCCTGTTCGACACCCATGCTGCCAGGGGGGGTGGGGGGGGGATGGCCATAATCCTGCTTGACGCGGAGAAAGCCTTTGACCAAGTTGTTTGGAGCTTATTCTTGCAGGGAGAGGTTTTGGGGAAAAACCATTAGAGCACTCAAAGCTATGTATTTAGACCCAGTAGCGCGAGTGGTGGTTATGGGTGAGAGATCAGACAAAATTGCCATCAAGAGAGGAACGCGTCAAGGGTGCCCCTGCTCCCCTATCCTCTTTTCTCTCCATATTGACCCCTTCATACAGGAAATATTAGGGTGCCCTAGGATTAGTCCTGTTGTATTTAAAGGTCATGTAAATAAAATTTCGGCAAATGCCGATGACCTGGCGGTTATTACCACCGATCCCCAGCAGGCGCTGCCAGTTTTGGCCCAAATGGCAAAGGTCTTTGGCAGTCAATCAGGTTATCTATGAAATGAATCAAAAACACAGATAATCTGTTCTAAAAATATTGTTAAATCCGACCCAAGATATTTGGACTCTGCAATTTATTTAGGGTTGAAAATCAATGCTCCAGTTGATAAAATTGTAGAGGAAAATTATCTTCGACTCATCAAGGCCATAGAAGTTGAGCTAAAAAGAATAGATGTGTTGCATCTCTCATTGATAGGGAGGGTAAACGTACTAAAAATGACAATGTTTCCTAAAGTCCTGTACTTGTTTCGGGCCATACCCCTATTTATCGAGGAAAAAATAATGAAAAATTTGGAATCTATCTTTATAAGATTTATCTGGCAGTACGGCAAGGTCAGGTGCTCCACCAGCCTTATGTCACTTCCTAGGGAAAGGGGTGGGTTGGCACTTCCAAACCTAAGACTTTACCACTGGACCTGCCTCCTGACACATATGTCTGTCCTTTTTCACTTTGAGGAGGATCCCGGGGTGGGAAATATTGATATGCAGAGCCCGCCCTCTATCTTTGAGCTGCTGTTGGGGAGAAAGGCAATTGGCTTACTGATGTGTGAAGTAGACCGGAGATTTTATAAGAAGGCTCGACTCAAGACTCTTGATGGGGCCTGGCTGGTTTAGAAATCTATCTTAAAGTTTTTTAATGCTCCAAAGGTAAACTCATACCTACATTTGTGCAACTTTAGTCTTTTTACCCAGCTAGGAGCGGATAGGAATCTTCAGGTTTGGAAGAGACTGGGAATTAAGACCCTAGGGGTTATTATCGAGGGAGATGGGGTGCTGGGGTTTGATGTCCTGCAGTGTAGGTTTGGTATTCCATCTAACCACTGGCTGCTGTATGGCCAAATTGTCCGAACCCTCAATGCATTAAGACCAAAGCTGCCGCCTCCGGTGGATCTCCCCATGATTGAGTTATTGGCCAAAGGATGCAAGAAGATAAAAGTAGTGTAGAATCTTCTCTTAATGAGAATTCAAGATGATATGGAGAAGACTGAAAGCACTTTGGCAATGAAATTGGGCAATCCCGATTGTTGACCTGGATCTCGCCATATGTTTGAATAAAAAGTTATTCCGGGCCTCTAATTTGCGGGCCCAGCACTACAAGATGGTGTTTAATCTCTACCATACGCTGGCAAAATTATCTGCTTGGGGGGTTAGGGATGATGATAGGTGCCCCAGATGCAATGCCGGTCAAGCGGATCTACTGCATATGTTTTTCCACTGTAGTCTGCTAGTTCCAATTAGGGATGCAATAGAGAAATTCTGGGAGGGGCTGCTAGGTCATCAGATTGATGTATCCCCTACCCTGATGCAACTGGGTACTGACTCTAAGCTAAAACTGGGGAAAGATGATGAAGCTTTGGTTTTTATTTCAGTCGCGGTACTTCGGATCCTAATATCGGCAGGGTGGAAAGATGCTGCCGCTCCGTCCTTCCAAATGTGGCTCTCCAGATTACTGGGCATACATAACATAGAGTCCTGTTTATATGAACTGAAGGGTACGAAAACCCGGGATCTTGGAAGACGCTTATGGGCTCTTATCACAAATTGGAGGGAGGCAAGATTGTGATCTGAGGATCTGAGGATCCAGTACGTTATGCCTAAATCTGTATTTCCAGCCGGGTTGGTCTCCACACAAACTGTTCTTTTTTATATCATCAATGCTTTTATCATGAATTGTGTATTTATTCTCTGTTTAGTAGTAATTACTCCTAATCTGTTTGTATTTGTACATTTCTAATGCTGGGCCGAAGCTCTGTCTATTGTGCACAGATTTATCAATTTTCTATGTCTTTTTATAATGCACCTTCAAATCCCAATAAAAAATAATTAATAAAATAAAAAGACATTGTTTTATCTCGCATGGTTGCTACGAATGACCTTTGACTCTACAACTGTTTGGTGACAGCCCAGTGTATACCTTTGTGTTTGACGGGTTGAGATGTGGCACAGGAGACAGGCTGTTAAACGTTTCGACTGGCATAATGTTAATTGACGCTTTTGTAGTTTGGTTTGCCCTGTTCCCATCATGCACTGGGACAGGAACAGACTAATTTGCATACAGCCAGGTTCTGAAACTGGGATGGTGCAGTGAGCTAAAAAACGGTGTTGGATCTAGCCCTGATCTCTTGACTGGGTGAGAGCTTTCTGCTTAATTCAGAGACTCTGTCCCTCACCACCCCTTGTTGTAAATATTTTTGTCCACCCTAAGCGTGGAAGGGTATTCTCAGATGTGAGACCCTTGCTCATTGCACCATCAGGATTCAAGCAAACCGGGCCGAAGACGGCTGTAATGCCAGAAACCGGTCCCCGGGAGCTTGTTTCCTTCCCAGTGTAAGAATTGGCTTTTGTAGTTTGGTTTGCCCTGTTCCCATCATGCACTGGGACAGGAACAGACTAATTTGCATACAGCCAGGTTCTGAAACTGGGATGGTGCAGTGAGCTAAAAAACGGTGTTGGATCTAGCCCTGATCTCTTGACTGGGTGAGAGCTTTCTGCTTAATTCAGAGACTCTGTCCCTCACCACCCCTTGTTGTAAATATTTTTGTCCACCCTAAGCGTGGAAGGGTATTCTCAGATGTGAGACCCTTGCTCATTGCACCATCAGGATTCAAGCAAACCGGGCCGAAGACGGCTGTAATGCCAGAAACCGGTCCCCGGGAGCTTGTTTCCTTCCCAGTGTAAGAATTGGCTTTTGTAGTTTGGTTTGCCCTGTTCCCATCATGCACTGGGACAGGAACAGACTAATTTGCATACAGCCAGGTTCTGAAACTGGGATGGTGCAGTGAGCTAAAAAACGGTGTTGGATCTAGCCCTGATCTCTTGACTGGGTGAGAGCTTTCTGCTTAATTCAGAGACTCTGTCCCTCACCACCCCTTGTTGTAAATATTTTTGTCCACCCTAAGCGTGGAAGGGTATTCTCAGATGTGAGACCCTTGCTCATTGCACCATCAGGATTCAAGCAAACCGGGCCGAAGACGGCTGTAATGCCAGAAACCGGTCCCCGGGAGCTTGTTTCCTTCCCAGTGTAAGAATTGGCTTTTGTAGTTTGGTTTGCCCTGTTCCCATCATGCACTGGGACAGGAACAGACTAATTTGCATACAGCCAGGTTCTGAAACTGGGATGGTGCAGTGAGCTAAAAAACGGTGTTGGATCTAGCCCTGATCTCTTGACTGGGTGAGAGCTTTCTGCTTAATTCAGAGACTCTGTCCCTCACCACCCCTTGTTGTAAATATTTTTGTCCACCCTAAGCGTGGAAGGGTATTCTCAGATGTGAGACCCTTGCTCATTGCACCATCAGGATTCAAGCAAACCGGGCCGAAGACGGCTGTAATGCCAGAAACCGGTCCCCGGGAGCTTGTTTCCTTCCCAGTGTAAGAATTGGCTTTTGTAGTTTGGTTTGCCCTGTTCCCATCATGCACTGGGACAGGAACAGACTAATTTGCATACAGCCAGGTTCTGAAACTGGGATGGTGCAGTGAGCTAAAAAACGGTGTTGGATCTAGCCCTGATCTCTTGACTGGGTGAGAGCTTTCTGCTTAATTCAGAGACTCTGTCCCTCACCACCCCTTGTTGTAAATATTTTTGTCCACCCTAAGCGTGGAAGGGTATTCTCAGATGTGAGACCCTTGCTCATTGCACCATCAGGATTCAAGCAAACCGGGCCGAAGACGGCTGTAATGCCAGAAACCGGTCCCCGGGAGCTTGTTTCCTTCCCAGTGTAAGAATTGGCTTTTGTAGTTTGGTTTGCCCTGTTCCCATCATGCACTGGGACAGGAACAGACTAATTTGCATACAGCCAGGTTCTGAAACTGGGATGGTGCAGTGAGCTAAAAAACGGTGTTGGATCTAGCCCTGATCTCTTGACTGGGTGAGAGCTTTCTGCTTAATTCAGAGACTCTGTCCCTCACCACCCCTTGTTGTAAATATTTTTGTCCACCCTAAGCGTGGAAGGGTATTCTCAGATGTGAGACCCTTGCTCATTGCACCATCAGGATTCAAGCAAACCGGGCCGAAGACGGCTGTAATGCCAGAAACCGGTCCCCGGGAGCTTGTTTCCTTCCCAGTGTAAGAATTGGCTTTTGTAGTTTGGTTTGCCCTGTTCCCATCATGCACTGGGACAGGAACAGACTAATTTGCATACAGCCAGGTTCTGAAACTGGGATGGTGCAGTGAGCTAAAAAACGGTGTTGGATCTAGCCCTGATCTCTTGACTGGGTGAGAGCTTTCTGCTTAATTCAGAGACTCTGTCCCTCACCACCCCTTGTTGTAAATATTTTTGTCCACCCTAAGCGTGGAAGGGTATTCTCAGATGTGAGACCCTTGCTCATTGCACCATCAGGATTCAAGCAAACCGGGCCGAAGACGGCTGTAATGCCAGAAACCGGTCCCCGGGAGCTTGTTTCCTTCCCAGTGTAAGAATTGGCTTTTGTAGTTTGGTTTGCCCTGTTCCCATCATGCACTGGGACAGGAACAGACTAATTTGCATACAGCCAGGTTCTGAAACTGGGATGGTGCAGTGAGCTAAAAAACGGCGTTGGATCTAGCCCTGATCTCTTGACTGGGTGAGAGCTTTCTGCTTAATTCAGAGACTCTGTCCCTCACCACCCCTTGTTGTAAATATTTTTGTCCACCCTAAGCGTGGAAGGGTATTCTCAGATGTGAGACCCTTGCTCATTGCACCATCAGGATTCAAGCAAACCGGGCCGAAGACGGCTGTAATGCCAGAAACCGGTCCCCGGGAGCTTGTTTCCTTCCCAGTGTAAGAATTGGCTTTTGTAGTTTGGTTTGCCCTGTTCCCATCATGCACTGGGACAGGAACAGACTAATTTGCATACAGCCAGGTTCTGAAACTGGGATGGTGCAGTGAGCTAAAAAACGGTGTTGGATCTAGCCCTGATCTCTTGACTGGGTGAGAGCTTTCTGCTTAATTCAGAGACTCTGTCCCTCACCACCCCTTGTTGTAAATATTTTTGTCCACCCTAAGCGTGGAAGGGTATTCTCAGATGTGAGACCCTTGCTCATTGCACCATCAGGATTCAAGCAAACCGGGCCGAAGACGGCTGTAATGCCAGAAACCGGTCCCCGGGAGCTTGTTTCCTTCCCAGTGTAAGAATTGGCTTTTGTAGTTTGGTTTGCCCTGTTCCCATCATGCACTGGGACAGGAACAGACTAATTTGCATACAGCCAGGTTCTGAAACTGGGATGGTGCAGTGAGCTAAAAAACGGTGTTGGATCTAGCCCTGATCTCTTGACTGGGTGAGAGCTTTCTGCTTAATTCAGAGACTCTGTCCCTCACCACCCCTTGTTGTAAATATTTTTGTCCACCCTAAGCGTGGAAGGGTATTCTCAGATGTGAGACCCTTGCTCATTGCACCATCAGGATTCAAGCAAACCGGGCCGAAGACGGCTGTAATGCCAGAAACCGGTCCCCGGGAGCTTGTTTCCTTCCCAGTGTAAGAATTGGCTTTTGTAGTTTGGTTTGCCCTGTTCCCATCATGCACTGGGACAGGAACAGACTAATTTGCATACAGCCAGGTTCTGAAACTGGGATGGTGCAGTGAGCTAAAAAACGGTGTTGGATCTAGCCCTGATCTCTTGACTGGGTGAGAGCTTTCTGCTTAATTCAGAGACTCTGTCCCTCACCACCCCTTGTTGTAAATATTTTTGTCCACCCTAAGCGTGGAAGGGTATTCTCAGATGTGAGACCCTTGCTCATTGCACCATCAGGATTCAAGCAAACCGGGCCGAAGACGGCTGTAATGCCAGAAACCGGTCCCCGGGAGCTTGTTTCCTTCCCAGTGTAAGAATTGGCTTTTGTAGTTTGGTTTGCCCTGTTCCCATCATGCACTGGGACAGGAACAGACTAATTTGCATACAGCCAGGTTCTGAAACTGGGATGGTGCAGTGAGCTAAAAAACGGTGTTGGATCTAGCCCTGATCTCTTGACTGGGTGAGAGCTTTCTGCTTAATTCAGAGACTCTGTCCCTCACCACCCCTTGTTGTAAATAATTTGCGGGCCCAGCACTACAAGATGGTGTTTAATCTCTACCATACGCTGGCAAAATTATCTGCTTGGGGGGTTAGGGATGATGATAGGTGCCCCAGATGCAATGCCGGTCAAGCGGATCTACTGCATATGTTTTTCCACTGTAGTCTGCTAGTTCCAATTAGGGATGCGATAGAGAAATTCTGGGAGGGGCTGCTAGGTCATCAGATTGATGTATCCCCTACCCTGATGCAACTGGGTACTGACTCTAAGCTCAAACTGGGGAAAGATGATGAAGCTTTGGTTTTTATTTCAGTCGCGGTACTTCGGATCCTAATATCGGCAGGGTGGAAAGATGCTGCCGCTCCCTCCTTCCAAATGTGGCTCTCCAGATTACTGGGCATACATAACATAGAGTCCTGTTTATATGAACTGAAGGGTACGAAAACCCGGGATCTTGGAAGACGCTTATGGGCTCTTATCACAAATTGGAGGGAGGCAAGATTGTGATCTGAGGATCTGAGGATCCAGTACGTTATGCCTAAATCTGTATTTCCAGCCGGGTTGGTCTCCACACAAACTGTTCTTTTTTATATCATCAATGCTTTTATCATGAATTGTGTATTTATTCTCTGTTTAGTAGTAATTACTCCTAATCTGTTTGTATTTGTACATTTCTAATGCTGGGCCGAAGCTCTGTCTATTGTGCACAGATTTATCAATTTTCTATGTCTTTTTATAATGCACCTTCAAATCCCAATAAAAAATAATTAATAAAATAAAAAGACATTGTTTTATCTCGCATGGTTGCTACGAATGACCTTTGACTCTACAACTGTTTGGTGACAGCCCAGTGTATACCTTTGTGTTTGACGGGTTGAGATGTGGCACAGGAGACAGGCTGTTAAACGTTTCGACTGGCATAATGTTAATTGACGCACCACTGTCTATGATAAAGGGTTTGGGGCAACCGTTGCCCTTTATTGTCATCTTGGGGCAGTGTTAAAATGAATTCTATTGTTTGTTGGTCTGTCTTTGTTCTTTGTTATTCTCTGCAAGAAGCCAAACCTACATGTTCATGTTGTTCTTTGGCCGATACCATTATCACACATCAATCTTCTTCACTGGCTCTTGATAATGACGTTGAAGAGCCTTTGTAGGATGAACTTGACAAGGATTGACTATGCTTGGTTTCTACTTTTCGTAACTGATACCGCTTTTTGGGCTTGTGGGCGTGGATGTTTCTGGAACCTCTGCCATCCATTTTCTCTTCTTACTGTGACATAGTTGGTTTCTCTTTTGCCTTGCAGACTGTTCTGAAGTGGTTTTCCACATCTACTTGTGTGCATCTTCCTTGTACTTTTGCGTGTTTTTTCCTGACCAACACTGATTCATCTTTTGCTGTTCGAATTTCCATATCAGCAATTTGTCGATACTCACTTTCATCGACCCTTGCAGCCACTAGTACTTTTTGCAAACGAATGTCTCTCTCAACATGCGTCTTCTGAAAGAGTCTGAAAGACAGCCATCGATGACTCTGAGACATATGGGTTCTTTGTCATTGAGCTCATTAAATTTACAGTGTTTAATGAGCACGTCAAGTCTCTCAATAAACTCATCCATCATTTCACCATCTTGCTGTCTCGCTTGATTGAAAGTGTACCTTTCATAGTCGACATTTGGCTTAATCTTTGTTTCCAATGCTTCTTTGATTTGACGGCACAATATTCCATTTGTCTGAGATTTTCTTCAGCACTTCTTGTACTCCATCACTAGCAAGGTACTTTAAATATTTAATAATGTTCTTCTCATCTACTTCTTCCAGGGCATCTATGAGCCATAGAACGTTCCAAACCATGCACTCAATCTGGCGCCAATATTCTGGTTTTTGCCAGTGTCTAACGGCGGTGGTGGTTGCAGGATCGCGGCTGCCATGAATTTTGCACTGTCTACTGCCGCCATTGAGAATATGTGCTCTTTGGGCAGCTTTTGTCTCACTCTGCAAGCACAACCCCCGTGCATGCACTTGGGTCGTCTTACCCGATTTTGAAGTCAGAAGGCGTTTTGTTGGTCTTCACCGGTGAGTGAATTTTCGCTTCTCATACCTTGTTGTCACTGTCTTTAGCGTTTGCTTTGCATGGCTGATGGCTCTGTGTTACGGCGCAGCTCAGTATCTCTTCATTTAGCCTTACCAGCAGGTTCTGGCGGCCTGTCCGACAATGCTCTTCCACAAGGCCTTCAGTTTCTTCGAAGGATATGTCTGGGCTGGAGAGGGGCTTCGACTCCACGCATGCCAACTTCGAATTGCTTCTCAATGATTTGGACGCACCTGGCACACACGAGCAGTTTGCTGTACCGTTGCAAACTCTCAGGAAGAGCAGTCGTTTCTTCGCTGCACGTATCCCCTACTCATCAACAGTTCTCAGGGCATATTATCAAGGAAACGCAATAAATATCACATTTTCCTGCATTGCGGGATTTTGGCCAACACCGGCTATCGCTGGATTTAATCACCGAGATATCACGTTATTATCAAGCATATCTCCAAGGCAATAAAAAATCTGGCGATAGCGGCATAATGCGGGATTATCGCTGGGAATCCAGCAATAAACCTGCACAAATAGGGGAATCCTTATTGATAGGGAGATGTGGACGTAGCCGTACAGTCCACCTCCCATGATACAGATAGACAAGTCAGGATTTTTGCAGACGTTAATTACCGGCAATAACCGCGATTAGCGCAGCTTTTTTAATCGCTTTGTGGTTCTAGATAGTAGAGCGAAGTTGTGCCTGCAAGTGTTTCCATGACGTGTTAGTCAGGAACGCCTACTTTGTATGTCATTAGCGATATATATCGCCGACATGCAAAGTGGAAAAAAACAACAGCTAACACCTGTAATCCTGCGCTAACGCCTGTTAGCGCAGGCTTGGTAATACGGCGATTAAAATATTGCTGCTTTTTCAGGCAAACATTGCCGCAAAAGTGGCAATATTGCCCTTGATAATATGCCCCATAGCGTCCTCCCTAGTCCGGGAGCATGCAAATAAATACATCACACACGGAGTTCTGGAACAGACGCCTTTATTCCTCAGCATACGATTAAACACTGCATTCACATTACGTCAAATCTGTTAATAACTACACCTTACCACCTCCCAGCAAGTTACGTAATTCCTCTGTTGAATCCGCCCAGTATTACAAGGGTCCTAGCGCACATAGTCTCACAACACTACAGTGGGTATCATCCAAGATGCCTTGCAAGTGTAGAGACCAGTGATTTGGAATTTCCAAGGGGCATATTATCAAGAACGGCGTTAAAATTATCGCCGCTTTAGCAGCAGGAAACTGCAGCTAAAGAGGCAATGATGGGCTTGATAATATGCCCTTGTGAATTCTCATAGAAGCCCATGTTCTGGTGTGAACCTGGGCTTCTATGGGAATTCACAAGGTCATATTATCAAGCCCATTATTGCCGCTTTAGCAGCAGTTTCCTGCCGCTAAAGCGGCGATAATTTTAACGCCGTTCTTGATAATATGCCTCTAAGTATTTTTATTTAAAAAGTGATGAGACTGCTGGACCCTCACAGGCGTTTGGCTGTCCAGGGGTACTCACTTTAGCAGCACTAGCAGCTTGTAGTTCACGTAAAATGCATGCACTCAGGAGCCTGGCCAGGCCGTCACGTTTGCTGAACACACAAACGTGACAAGTCTCTGAACGAAATATAGCTTTACACTTATCTGCCCTATTATGAACATGTTGTTACTTCATGATGTACATGCGGTGTGGGCGGTTATCACTGAGACTTGTAATACATGTGTGCTAGGACGTTTTTGGCGGAACTGAATGACATAAATGCATCGTTTCTTCTTATTTTCAACTTTCTGCGTACTATGCAGCACAGTAAGACATTATTTGCTGAGTTTAGGGCTCTCATTGGAGAACACTCTGGAAAACCAGTTCTGCGCAATTTTCCACACCTTATAATTGCCATATATTTCACCAGTGACGTATCTTAGGACGAGTTCTTCGGCTCATTTAAAATTGCATTTTTTCTCTTTATCAGATTGACGCTGTTCGATTGCTGGTCTTCAAACCCCCTCTAGTGACTAAAGTCAGAGTTACTTTTGCTTTACATTTCAAACGTTGTTCACTAGATTTAGTAATACACAGACGAGGTGGCTCCTTCTGTTTACAGGAGCTACAGCTCAGGGCGTCAGGCCTATGGCGAGTAAGACATAGACTCAGAGGGCATATGTACAAGCCCCTATTGTCGCCACAACGTCACTTTTACAGACGTTGTGGTGGCGACGCTGCCTTGTACATAAGGCACCCTTTCACGCTATGGTTAGTGTGAAAGATCATGCAGTGGGTGTTGTGGAGGGCGTTCATCCACAATACCCATTGTATTTGATGCTGCCCCCTATGTACAAGGGCAGCGTAAATAGGAGGCAGTGCCAAAATTAAGAGCAGAAATACCCTGGTCTTAAGTTGGTAAAAGAAGGAGAAATGCATTCGTTCTCCTTCTTTTTGCTTTTTCCATGTGTGCTGCCTTCTTGTTCAGCACACATGGAAAAAACAAAAGGCATGGTTTGTTTATGTACAGGGAGGTGTCCTTCCTGTACATAAACAAACCTTTAAAAAATGCAATTTTGTCACTTTCATGTGTGCTGCATGAAGCAGCACACATGAATGTGACAGAATTGCATTTTAGGATTGTTTATGTGCAGGAAGGGACACCTTCCCACACATAAACAATCCTCCCCTGCACGCAGACATCCTTGCACTCTCGTGCCTGCGTTGACGCTAAGTTGCTAAACTTAGCGCCATCGATGGAGGAAACGCAAGGCTGCACCACATTCTTGTAAATATGGTGCGGCCTTGTGTTTCAGAAGTGGCAAAGTGTGTTGCTAAGCCAAGGATGCTAACACCACGCTCCGCCACTTCCTTGTACATATCTCTCAGAGTATGTAATGTCTAGCTTTCATCCATCTAGATCCTGAGCAAAGCTGGGACTGTTACGCAGCTGGGATGCAACTTATTTACACCCCATTCATGGATTACCTTGTGCCGGACACAGCAGGTGGGCGGCAAGTGAGCCTGTACAAAACTGGTTTGAAGGTGATGAGCTGTTCCCGCCTAGCAGACGGGCCCGGCTACATGTCTGAAAGTGTGCACCTTAGTGTTTTTGGGCCATTTTTTGGCTGTAAAATATTGAATGTTTAACTGCCTTTTTGGTTTGGTTGGTGGTCTCTGCCTGGCTTTGGCACAAGCCTTAGCCAACCAGATATATATATATATATATATATATATATATATATATATATATATATATATATATATATATATATATAATTGCTTTACACATAGCCACCGGGATAAGCCTAACTGCTCGTGCCAAGCTACCAAGGGGGTGAGCAGCGGTTATCTTTGGCATGTAACTCCCTTTCCCTGACTGAGTGGTGGTCTCTGCCTGGTATATATATATATATATATATATATATATATATATATATATATATATATATATATATATATATATATATATATATATATATATATATATATATATATATATATATATATATATATATATATATATATATATATATATATATATATATATATATATATATATATATATATATATATATATATATCTGGTTGGATATATATATATATCTGGTTGGCTAAGGCTTGTGCCAAAGCCAGGCAGAGACCACCAACCAAACCAAAAAGGCAGTTAAACATTCAATATTTTACAGCCAAAAAATGGCCCAAAAACACTAAGGTGCACACTTTCAGACATGTAGCCGGGCCCGTCTGCTAGGCGGGAACAGCTCATCACCTTCAAACCAGTTTTGTACAGGCTCACTTGCCGCCCACCTGCTGTGTCCGGCACAAGGTAATCCATGAATGGGGTGTAAATAAGTTGCATCCCAGCTGCGTAACAGTCCCAGCTTTGCTCAGGATCTAGATGGATGAAAGCTAGACATTACATACTCTGAGAGATATGTACAAGGAAGTGGCGGAGCGTGGTGTTAGCATCCTTGGCTTAGCAACACACTTTGCCACTTCTGAAACATATATATATATATATATATATATATATCTGGTTGGCTAAGGCTTGTGCCAAAGCCAGGCAGAGACCACCACTCAGTCAGGGAAAGGGAGTTACATGCCAAAGATAACCGCTGCTCACCCCCTTGGTAGCTTGGCACGAGCAGTTAGGCTTATCCCGGTGGCTATGTGTAAAGCAATTATATATATATATATATATATATATATATATATATATATATTTCTGGTTGGCTAAGGCTTGTGCCAAAGCCAGGCAGAGACCACCACTCAGTCATGGAAAGGGAGTTACATGCCAAAGATAACCGCTGCTCACCCCCTTGGTAGCTTGGCACGAGCAGTTAGGCTTATCCCGGTGGCTATGTGTAAAGCAATTGCACAACACACACAGTAACAACATACTAGGCACACCATAAAAGGAACTCCTCACTAGATTATATAAAAAATAGCCTTTGTATTATTATAAAACACATTAGATGGTAGTCACACAATATACACTGTGCCAACTGGCACTGGGCAATATTTACAGGGGATTATTTACACATTATCAGGGCCATGTGTGCCACTGTCAGAATCATCACTTGGTAAAAATAGTAAAAGTAATAACATATCATAATCTTAGAACACATCTAGTAATCACTGGCAGACACTATACTCAGCATCAACCTGTAACATAAATCATATTATGCACAGTATCACTTAAGGAGAGACATCTATTCTGCGCCAACCTCATAAGCCTAAACATAGTAGACCATAATCTCCTAAACATAACTCGCAGTAGGAAATAAACTTACTAACATAAACTGCAGTAGGGAATGAATCAAACCTAGGCCACAGTAGAGAATCAAATAAAACAGAAGACAGTAGGTAAAACCTAATAATCATAAAATCACATCTATAAGCGTAAATCAGGGTGCATAAAACATACTATAGACATTACATTTCCCAGCAGCTATATAAATCACACTAGGGCCTGACCCCCTATTAACCTAATAGACCCCTGGCCATCTCTAAGGAGCTCAAATACCCTCTGTCAGGGCATGCTGCCAATGCAGCGACAGTCAAGGGTGCGCACTTTGCGCAAACCTAAACGTTGCAGCTGGCACTAAGTGCTGCGCAGCTGTGAATAGATGGGGGCGAAGGAGTGCGTCTCACTCCCAAATTCAGCATGTCCCCCTAAAGAAAGAAAGACCTAAACGGTGCAGCTGCCCACTACTTGTTGGGCAGCTGTGGAAGTTAAAAATGCGGCATGGGCTCTTAAAGGCCCTTGAAATAATATGCAAGACGTTGGAACCCGGCACGGGCTCTATAAATGATGGGGCCAAAACGTTGGAGCCATCTAGGCTCTGAAAACAACTATGCCCCTTTGGAGCCACGTAGGCTCTGGAATGATGAGGGCAAACGTGGGAAAGAACGCAGGCCCCTCTGGCCCTTTTAACAGTCATGGCCCTTTAAGCAATTATGGCCCTTACAGTTAATATGCTCCAAGCCCCTCACGGGGATTTTAAACAAATGGTGGCTCCTTTGGAGCGGTCCTCTAGCTAGCGGTGCCGCTCAGGGGCCCAACAACACTAGAATGGGCACAGGGGGGTACACTGGTATGGACACAGGGGGCGGGCACCGACAATGTGCCCCGACATCACCCCTCCAACCACCTTAGGATATAGCCTGTACCGAGCTGGTCTCTCCTTAATGTGGCGGATCTGCTGGGATCTCCGGGTCTGCAGGCATGATGCGGGTCTCTCTCCTCTCTCATGGGAGCCCCGCACGGATAGCTGCTGCTCTGCACTCAATCTGATCCCTCCTCCGGGGCTTCCCACAGCTCATGGGAGCCCCGCAACTCTTGCGCTGCTTCCTTCCGAGCCGCAGGCCCCGCCCACATCGCAGACAGACTTGCCTGACTTCGGGCGGCAATTTCTTGACTCTGGCACTAGGACGGGTAGGCTCCCTCCAATTAAGCATAGAGAAGCGGGGTGGGCACCCGCTCAATCCACAAGGCGGGGTGGGCACCCGTGCAAGTAAAATATAAGTAGCACGGCGGCCATGCGGGGTGGGCACCCGCATTGGAAATCAAATGAGCATGGTGGGCACCCGCATTAGACTCAAATAAGCGGGGTGGGCACCCGCATTAATTTTAAAAAAGCGAAGACGCAGGGTGGGCACCTGGACACTGAAATCCCCAAAATAAGCGGGGTGGGCACCCGCATTTCTGGTGTCACGGGGGATTCCCTCATACAGGGCTAACAAAGGAAATAAGCACAGTGCTCCCAAAGCACAAAAGGGCTTCCAAAGTCTCTTCAGGGTACTGGAATCAAAGCAGGGCAGAAGGGTGGAGCCAGCATTGCGGAGGGAAGGACCAGCCCTATTCAGGTCCCAGGTGCAACTCCTCCCTCCCATCTACATGCAGATCTCCCTATTCACCACTGGGCAGACTCATCCTGGCTCCTGTAGCCAGCCACACGATCCAGCACCTGTCACTCACAAGCCAGACAGGCAATTCACATCACACAGCACACAGAAATGCCAGCTTCTAAAAGTGGCATTTCTAAACTAACCACAATAAATCTGTGCACAATATTGCACTGCATTCATTCTCAAGAGTTTGCACATACTAAACTTGACCCTGCACTCCCCTCATATCAGGAATTATCAATGGCACACATATCCCCCATGCATTCCTATGGGAGAGCAGGCCACTATCAGCACACTCACTCGGAGTGTGCACGCACTTTACACTGGGCCATAGTGCTAAAGTGCGCAGAGGCCCAAAATCACTACCACCATGAAAGGGGCTTATGGCAAAAAGTTTAGGGGTGAACCTGCCAAAAAGGCCCAAGTCCAACAAAATATATATATGGCGGACAAGCTGGGCGTTTGACTGCACAAATAAAGCACTGAATGCCTGGCACCAGAATTGGGTTTTGCTCATCATCATTCTTTTGCAACCAAAGACGGTTTGGAGCGCGTTGGCGTGTGGCGAGAATCTGTTATATATATATATATATATATATATATATATATTGAAACAAGATTTGCCCTCCTTGAAGATGTCACACACGGGGAGTTAGCGCACACGCACAGCCGGCAGCAGCAGTTCCAGCCAGCCCTCATCTCTCATCGTTGAGTTGGCCAAACGCGTTTCGAGCAGAGTATTGCTCTTGATCACTGGCTACACCACCAAACGAAGACAGCAGGCGTTAGTGGAATCACCTTTATTTAAATGTACAGTCCCGCCCATGTGGGCGTCAGCAAAACACAGCCTTCTGGTCACAGTAGTTTAAGCCTTTGTTGCCATGACTGTAATCCCAGTTGAAACCTCAGTAGGTGCCGTTGTCTGAGGTTTCAACTGGGTTTTACAGACGTTATACTCTTGAATTAGCATTTAAAAAAACCTTTGAAATTCACTAAAAAAACATAGGTTTCAGGGACATTATAGTTAGATGGACATTTGACTCATATAAAACCAGATTGAACCAGTTGAGCTAACTATAACTCGCTTGCCCGCAATGCACTGCTGACATCACATATTACATCACTCATGAAATGGTCAGTGACATCACTGATGACCTCATCAACGTTATAATCTGATGCACATACTGATGCCCAAATATAAACTTTGATACACCCACTCTAAAATACAGACTACTATTTTTGAAACCATACACACAACAATGCCAGATACTACATACCACCCACTATTTCCTAGGTCTACACACACATATCCAGTCACTTATACATGCAGTTTCTCATCAATACAGTACTATAATATCCACTCAAACACCTATACATACAGTCACACGCCGCCACTCATCCATAAAGTTACTCACACACCTAGTCAGTCATGCAAAGAATCAATCACATACTCATTTACTCATGTATAGAGTTATACACACCAACTCAGTTATTTATACACACACCACATCACTTATTTATGCAGCTACTAACAAATACTTACTGTCTTATACAATCACTGATACAAGCAGACACTCATTTATACACCCACTCTTCAAACGTCAAGTCATTTATATACTCCAACACTCACATATACGCCTTAAAACATATGTAGTTACTCACAAATATACCACTGAGATATTCATTCACTCACCAACACACCCATACACAAACTAACTCACCCATACAGCCCTGCCCACATGCACTTTTGAATCCATACAACCAGTGAATCACCCCCTCAGACATCTATGCACAGAGTCACACCCCCCACACCAACCCACACAGACACTCGGGCACCCATACAGATACTCAGACAACAAATCAATAACCCATATAGACACTCAAGTAGCTACTCACCAACCCATGAAGCCGCTTACACACCAACTGAGAGACTAATACAGACTTTCACACAGATTAGTCACTAACCCATTCATTCAGTAAGACACGTTCAATTACTCACTTATACAGTCAGTCACGCACCTACTAAATAATCCGTCAGGGACTTGTAAATCCACTCATTCTTCAATACACCTTGGCATAGATATATATGAAAAATATTTAAACTTTACAGAAACACACATTCACTGGATGATGTCATCAGAGATGTCATCAGTGATGTAATTAGTGATGTCATTAGTGATGTCACTGACCATGTCATGAGTGATGTAACATGTGACGTCATCAGCAGTGCAATGCGGGCACGCGAGTTATAGTTAGCTCAACTAACTATAACGGGTAAATTTCTCTGGTTGTATATGAGTCAAATGTCCAACTAACTATAACGTCCCTGAAACCTATGTTTTTTTTGTGAATTTGAAAGGTTTTTTAAATGCGAATTTCTAACTATAACGTCTGTAAAACCTATGGTTTTTTTCAGTGAATTTCAAAGGTTTTTTAAATGCTAATTCCTAACTATAATATCTGTAAAACTTATGGGGTTTTCAGTAAATTTTGAAGGTTTTTTAAATGTTAATTTTATATTTTAATATTTATAAAACCTATATTTTTTTCTAGTAATATTTTGGAAGTCTATTATCCTTTTTTTAACTTAAAAAATGATGTAATGTTTTATATCTTCAAAAAAAATATGTATATCTTTTTTTGGGGGGGAGAAAATTGGAGTCCCGTACCGGTAGTGTACCAAGCTCCATCAGCAGGTGAATCCAATCCGTATATAACAACAAAGCCTGTAAGTCAATTGGTGCTGAGGTATGAAAGTTGACACTGGTGTTATTGCACATGAGTAAATCAAAAGAACGACTATCAACAATGGCTGATTAAGTCCTATCAGCCCACCAGATGGCGGAGCCTCATCATGTAGGACTCCAGTACCAAGGTAAGAGTGCAGTCGAGCGTCCTTGTTTTCAGGCATGCGCGCCATTTCAGACCTTAGTTGAGCGCATGCGTGAGGTTTAGCAGCCCTGTTTCGCGCAAATGCAACGCAGTCACTAAGAAACTCAGCTGAGCCCAGTTACTGATTAAGCGGCGCTATAAATAGACTCCAGACCGTCCGATCGGTGCCTCCCCTTCGGCTCGTCATTCAGCCTCAAGGTACCGACGGACAGGTAAGGAGTGACCTGGGTTATAGAGACTAAAAGGGTCAAAGAGTTCAGGGTGGATTCTTCTACCTTCTTTTACCTTATTGAACAGATAAGAATGGAGTGAGTTCTTTCCACTAGCTTTGAACAGCAGTAAATAACATCATTACTCTGCTGTTTTGATTGATTTCTGGTGTTAAAGAATATTTGGCTACTTATCTATTAGTTTCAAACTGCATTAATCAACACCATTACTGGGCAGTCTAGATGAAAACATTAGTTGCCTTAGTACTTCTAATGAGTACACTGGAAGGGGTAGGAGGCCATAGTCGCTAGATGTGGCCACCTTAGACACCAGTGGGATACATGTGATAGACAGGTGAGAGAGTATGTGGGTTTTAATAATACACTGAGGCCGTATCCTCTAGACAAGCACCTTTTACAGAGTTTGTCTTCATGTGTTTAGAGCGGTGCCTTATCTGTCCGAGCAGTTGCCGGGTGAGGTGAGGTCCACTTCCCACACCCAGCTGGGTAAGTGAAAAAATGTTATCTTGTTAACCCTTGAGTGACATAATGCAATGCATTTCACATTTGACTATCATTAATTAGTGATGGCCCAGTCTGATGGTATTTCGAGTTTTCACTGGTAATGCACAGTTACATCATCCACTTCCAATAGGTTGATGTAGATTGAATTTTGAGCAAGAATTATATGCAATGTCTACACTGTTCTTCTCTTGTCTGTTTTTTCTTCTTTTCCCTATATAGGAAAGACCTATCGCATCACCAGAACAATTACTGAGAAGATGTGGTAGGATGGTTCTGTAATGTTTACTTTTTTGTTAATTTAATTTTCTACAAGTTCTGCACATATCATAGTGCCCTTGCAGTAGCAGATATTGACATGGCCCTGACGAATGCCAGTGACCCTTCACATTAAGGCAGAAACATGTTGGCCCTTTATATATCTTACTTCGTCTTCTACTAAGCAAGCTAAACAGTGATTCTTTCACACTGTTACTCCACTATTTTTATCGGACGTCCAGGCAAACGCGAATAAAGGTCTTTGTTTGCCTTGATAGCCATTTTAACGCACTTCACTTCTTTTTATTTTTCTGCACTGCACATATCAGCCTCACCCTTTGGTCTAACAACTGTGGTGACCATACCATGGTTTGGGGTTGCGTCGCCAAATTACAACTGGGCGACTGCACTCTTACCTTGGTACTGGAGTCCTACATGATGAGGCTCCGCCATCTGGTGGGCTGATAGGACTTAATCAGCCATTGTTGATAGTCGTTCTTTTGATTTACTCATGTGCAATAACACCAGTGTCAACTTTCATACCTCAGCACCAATTGACTTACAGGCTTTGTTGTTATATAAGTAGTTACACAGGGGGTATTAGCCTGTTTTGTCATTAAACACCTCCCTCGGACCCTCCCTTACGAGTTGTTTCATGGTGAATCAAATCCACCATATTGCTAAACTCGCAAATGATGCGCATTCCGTATCCGACGGGTTCGTGGCACAGCGTTCCGCGTAACATCATATACATATGAGGTTGTGCCAGCTGCTACTTTGTTATGCGATGGGTACGCAGTACCAAGCCACGTGTTACGTAATGTATGTATGGGGTAGCGCCCGCTACGTGTTGTGTATGTGACAAGTGCACGCTGCTAGGCCCTATGTTACATCATAGATGTATGGTGTCGCGCCGGGTACGCAATTCCCTCTTTTTTTTTTTTTGGTCTCAAAACTATATCTAAATAAGTGTAAAGTGTATATGAGAGCAAGCAATAATCTAAAATATTTTTAACATATATTTCTAACTGTAATAAACTTATATTATGATCAACATATTTTCTCAAAATTGCGTCGGGTGCGGCCTCCTTGTGCGCTCGGTGCGCGATTGCCATATGACCCAAAAATAAAACCTTTGATTGGTTCATAACATTTCTGTTGTAAACAATGAAAGCAGAGACGTGATGTAGAAGTAAACTCTTGATTTATTACAAGTGACAATGTAGGAAAAACCCGACCAGCAGCGCCGGGAATCAAACTGCTTCTAACGGCTTTGTCAGAGAACGCTCAGCTCGGGGCATGGAACATGTGAGCACGAACCCAGCGCGAACCACGAGCTTGAACAGTAAATGTGGAAAAGATGAACATAACACATCTCCTTTCCTTTAACATTAAAATAGAAAAAATAAACATAAAATATGTGCACAAACACAAAAATACTTTCACATACTTTTTCACTCTAAAGAATGTAATCACCCACACATACGTAATAGAAGTAAATACATACAATACAATAATTACTATCCACTCCTTTCCTAAATATTTAAACAAAATATTTTAAATATGCAGGTGAATTTATTTTACAAATAGGTCTGCTGTCCTTATTGTCTACAACCGTTTGAAAATCTGACTGTAACAAGTTAAAATTTGGTTGCTTATCTTTCTTTTGATATAGTGCCACCCTATGGTGATTCCAAGTTTGACCATTTTGTAACCTAACATAGCTACCAGATGCTGATTTAACCTGAAAAGGCACCCTGAACTTGTTAAACATTCTATGATTTCCAACAGGTTTCACTTTAACTAGGTCACCTTCAGATATGTTTGTTTTGTTATAGCACTTATACTGTGATCCAGCCCATGTCTACCTTCTGCAACCATGTTGGAACCAACTTTGTACCAGCTGATCTTCCTCTCATAAGTTTGAATGGTGTCTTAGTCATGTTCTGTTGTATTGTGGTCCCAAACGCCCAAAGCATTTCCTTTATTTCTTTTTGAACAGAGCGATTTGAAGCCACAGCAAGTGGCATAGCACCCTTGGCCAATCTATTTACTCTCTCGCAAAGGCCATTGCTTTGGGGGTTGTATAATGAAGTACGCAAATGTTTCAAACCTACATGATCAAAATAATTTTCCGTCTCCCTGGAAGTAAGTTGTGTCCCATTATCTGATAAGATCATAGCAGGAATCCCTTCTCGTCTGAAAATCTCGGTAAGTACTTTAATAGTGGATTGTGTATTTATACTTCTCATGAATGCAACTTCTACCCTCTTTGAAGATGAATCCACCAACACCATTGCAAACTTTTCGCTGTTTAGTAGTTCATGAAATGGACCTATAAAATCAATGCAGACTTTTTTCCATACACCTTCCTCGCACACTACTCGTCCAAATGAGTGAGTACTTGCACCTAATTGTAACCTTTTCTCATATTCCCTGCAAAGATCACATTGCTCCACCCACGATTTAACCTGCGATTCCATGCCCGGCCTCCAAAAATTCTCTTTTAGACGTCTGGCAGTGAGTGTTTGGCCCAAATGACCCTCGTGAGCTGAGGCAATGATACGAGGTCTAGGAGATTCCGGTGGTATGTATTTCTCGCCTCTCACTAAAATAAAATCTCCTTGCATCGAGATTTCATCTTGTAACTGGACATAAGCTCTAAGACTAGATGGCACTGTGCTTTGCCTAGACACGCCCTCCTTACACATCTTAATTAAATTCCCCATGATTTGTTCTTTCTTCATGGCCTCCATCCACTCATCTTTGGATATTGAACTAGAAAGATCTTCTGTTAAATCTTCTATATATGCAACCACATTCTCAGTCACTAACTCTCTTGGCTTGACTTTCGTGTCTGGCAACCTTTGCAAACAATCTGCAACACTATTACACCAGCCTGGCACATATTCAACATTGCACATAAAGTTTTGTATGCTGACCGCTAATCTGGCTAGTCTCCCTGAACAATTTTTGATACCCCCAGGAGCCAACACTTTCAGCAAGGGTTTGTGGTCGGTCCTGAGTGTGAATGAGATCCCCCACAAATAAACTCTGAAATACCTCGTAGCCCATGCATCCGCCAATGCCTCTCACTCGTTGACAGAGTAATTTCTCTCACTCTCAGTCAAAGAACAGGCTGCAAAGGCAACCGTGTTTTGCTGACCGGCATTTTTTTGCGTCAGAACTGCCCCAATGCCCACGAGTTTGCATCCACAGTCAGGACAGTAGGTAAAGATTGTACAAAACTGGCGAGAATATTTGCATTTAGGATGTTTTCCTTAATCAGGTTAAAGGCACTTTTCTGTTCATTTCCCCAAACAAACACTTTTTCTTTTCTTAAGATATTCCTCAAAGGTTCAACTTTTCCTGCAAAATTTCTCACAAATTTTGCATAGTATTCCACCATGCCCATAAACGATCTCAACTTGTCTTTATCATCTGGCTCTGATACATTACATATGGCACTAACAAGATCATGCTTAGGTTGAATACCACTCCCACTAACATGATATCCTAGATAGTCTACCTCTTTTGCTGCAAACAAGCCCTGCCTTGGAAAGACATGTTAAAATTTTATCCAAAATGAAATTATGATCGGTTGAATCTAGGTCAGAAATCAAAATGTCATCTTGGAAGAAAACTACTCGTTCAATGTCTTTGAGGAAATCCGTGATGATTCTCTGAAAGGTACTGGCTGCAGAGCATAACCCAAAAGGAAGTTTCTTGAATTGATATGTGCCCTCAGGAGTGATGAACGAAGTGTATTCCTTTGAGTTTGGATGAAGTCTGATTGGATGGTATGCACTCCGTAAGTCGAGCTTCGAAAACACTTTTCCACCCCCCAAACCCAAAACAATCTCATTAATGTTGGGAAGTGAAAAATTGTCCATTATTACTGCCTTATTTAAACTCCTCATGTCCGCACAGAAATGCAAAGATTTATCCTGTTTCTGTGTGATCACAACCAAAGTTAACCACTGTGTGGCTTCTACAGGCTCAATAATATCATCATCAAGCATTTGTTTAATGATTTTCCTCACTTCATCCCTAACAGACAAAGGTATCTTACGCGCAACATGTTTGACTGGTACAATACTCTTTTTAGTTCTAATGACATGTTGATAGCCAATGGCCTCTCCGAATTTCGTGTTAAATACTTTCTCATGTTTGCTCAAAATGTTTTCTAAATTGTCTGGCACACTATACTCATTTTCACTATTAACACACATGACTGGTGGGTCAGCCCTGGGATCTACTCTGATGTTTAAAGTGTATTGGTGCAACCAACCTACAATGGCGGGGCTGTGAGGTGAAAGATACATTTTACCCTGGGTAGCTCTTCCTTTGAATGTAATGCATGCCTCAAAGAAACCAAGCACTCCAATGCTTAATCCCTGAAAACCATTTAAAACCACGTCTGATGTAACCAACTCAGCCGTAGTACAAGAAGTGCCATATAACTTTTTGGGGATTATCATATATAATGAACCCGTATCCACCATAAGTGACAGGGTTTCCCCATTCATATCAAAATCTGCTTTTGGGCGAGATAAAACAACGTTCTCAGTATCATTAAGGTCTCCCACGAATGTAATCATCATGACCTCGGCTTCATCATCAGTTGCATCGCACTCTATCGTCGCAACTTTCCTCGATGTACTAGTTCTACACATATGTGCAGTGTCCCCTTTTTCCACATTTTAAGCAATCTCTTGTTAAAGCAGCACAATTCTTTGAATCTGCCAGATGAAATGGACTACCACACCTATTACATGAGCGTGCATTTTGTTTGAGCTTGCTTTGTATTACGGGCTTGTTATATGAAATATTGGCCTTACCCCCGCATGTATGGGATTTACTGATTCACATGCATCACTCTGTAATGTTGCAACATCTTGAGTATTAATTTGTTGAATTGTTTTCAATTCTTTCATGCACCTATCAATTTCTTCTGCCACCTTTGCAATAGTGATAGCCTCTGTAAGGGTCGGATTCCTAGCAGTCCATAACTTTTCTTGTGTCTTTTTACTGTAACACTGTACAATCAACTGATCTCTAATCATATCATCCTGTATATTACCAAGTTGACATTTTACAGTCAACTCTCTCAACCTAGAAACAAATCATCTATGGATTCATCTGGTTTTTGTGGTGCAGTATAAAACTTGTGTCTTCGCATAACTATGTTTTCCTGTTTAGCGAATCTAGTGTATAATCTAAATAATGCATCTTTATAAACATCATCAATTTCAACGGGTGGATTTGGAAGGTATTTGAAAATTCTTTGACCCTCTTTTCCTAGTGCTCCCAACAATAAGGCTTTCTTTCTAATAGCAGAAAATGTTGTGCCATCTAAGGCCACGATATAATTTTTTAAATGCCTCACACCAGTCATCCCATTCCATAGAAGGCTCCCCTGGAACACTCAAAAAGGGAACTGGTACTTGAATAGCATTACTAACGTTCATTTTCAACATAAACTAACAGTGCAATATGAGTTATATTGTGTGTGTATCACAGCTGTAAATGATGTGACACACCCGATGTTATTGTGTGTGTGTCACAGTCGTAGATGCAGGAAAATTATTCTGTAGCTTATATCGTAATGCTTAGTGAGATAAAAACGAGTCAATCCATATTGCAAGCGTCTACTTTGTGAGAACGCTGTCAATCTATTTGGTGAGATTCTTTACTAACAGTACATTGCCCTTTTAATTATATCGCCCTTTTAACTTCAGACGATAGGGGCGCTGTGCTTCACGTTGCCGAGCTTAGGCGGAAAGATAGTTCAACTCTCTCATGCGTCTGTGCACAGATCGGAGCTCCTAGGTGTTGGCCTGGTAAGATTATAAACGCAACTGCTTCAGCACGTACCTTTTGTCCAGGAATATTCTCACCCTGAGCCTTATTGTTCATAAATCCGGCGGTACGAGTAGATTCTCCACCCTGAATCTCTTGCTGAATACGCCGTCGGGCTTCCTCGTTGTTTTCCATAGACTCCGACCGCTTCAGAGTTTTGGGTAGCATGGGTCTCGCTGATCGTCGCCACACCATGTTGTAAACAATAAAAGCAGAGACGTGATGTAGAAGTAAACTCTTGATTTATTACAAGTGACAACGTAGGAAAAACCCGACCAGTAGCGCCGGGAATCAAACTGCCTCTAACGGCTTTGTCAGAGAACGCTCAGCTGGGGGCATGGAACATGTGAGCACAATCCCAGCGTGAACCACGAGCTTGAACAGTAAATGTGGATAAGATGAACATAACAATTTCCCATTGTAACAGTTGGAGGACCCCACCAATTTTAGTCATTCTCTCTACAGCGTTTGATGAGAGACGCCTCTTCTGCCTGGAGAGCTTTTCTGAAAAGTTTTTTGCTGTGTACACATATCTTATACTACACACAACATGCAACGATCATCTTGATCAATATTCATGGTCTGTACATTAGCCTTCCACGTGTGATGTTCATGCATCTCAAACGTTACATCAAAAAACAAATGTGTGCTACACGATGCCCCTGATCTGTGTGTGTGCGCATTATTGTGCTGCCTTTCGTCCTGGGTATAGGTGGCTCAAAGGGGTATCATCAGCCACAGGCAGAGTGCATATCTAGATCACATGTGACAAACAGTAAATGTGTAGATTTGTGTTGCAGTATGCTCTGTTGTCAGGCTTTACCAGTATAGTAGTGTGTCATATGTGAGACTTTCAGATTCACGTTTGACATGCAATGTTTGACTGTAATGAGCGTTATCACTGTGTATGACGTAGCCTCACTGCTGATCCTCCCTCCATCCGAGCACATTCATGTGTGCGCTTCGCGATAGCAACACTTTCAATAATACCGCACACCATTGACACACATGTCTGCGCATATCCACAAGCTTGACAACAACATGTGATCTTGGCCATTCAATGTTTTCGGACAGCATCTCATTAGCGATAGTTGCCGACCTCCCGGTACATGCTACATTAATGTAAATTGCGCATTCTGCGACGTCAAGACTGCAACAGGGACACACACATAAGTATACTTCCTAGCCAGGCAGGAACAGAACAACGCCCAGGTCCCCGGAATAATTATTCACACCCCTACGCTGCCCTGGCATACACAAGCCCAGCCCACTTTGCATTTGTATAAATAGGATAACGACAACGCCACATGTCCCGGTTCTTCCACTCTGCCTCAGGTGATATGGCCGCATCCACCTCACATCTCACAATGCGCAATAAAAATAAAGGATCCATGAGGTGTACACCATCCTGGCAATCAAAACTGGATCTGAATTGTGAATCCTTCTGGCCATCGTGTTTGGACACACCAATAACAGCAGGTGAGCAGTGGGGCCTGGGTGCACAGAGGCTGCAATTGAGCGCGATGCGGCAGGAGGAGTGGGGGGCATCAGCCTGGGTGCGCAGGTGCGAACAAGCGATGTTGCAGTGCGTAATGATGTGATCTCTGACCTCATTGAGTCACATCTCTGTCTCATTTTAAAGACCTGCTGGACCATACTGTAGGCCTGAGCCCGCAGGCAGCACTGCCCTACAGACATGCGGCCTTGGCTTTTGGGGCACTGCAGTGAGCTAATTACTTTCTTGGCATTGCCTAAGCCAGGAGACAGCACAGAACGCATAGCGCTCGTTAGGAGCTTTTTACTGATTGTTTTTATTGATCCCGTTTTTCATGTGTATATTGTATGATTTTAAGCGCTTATCTTGTTCCTAAAATTCGCCACTTACTTGCACATTTAAAAACCACTAAACTCCGCGTTGGGGCGGTTTCTGAAGTCATTTGACAAGCTTGTAGCTTGCAGCTTTACTGCATTAGTCGGTAACTATCGACTGCCACAGCGGCAGACATCTTGGGTGGGGGCTGAGGCTCTGCACGGTCTAGTCGTCACAAGGACGCTAGACCGGTACTTAAGCCGAGCAAATTAGGCGGCCGGCTACTTGGAAATTACTTTCTTGGCATTGCCTAAGTCAGGAGACAGCACAGAACGCATAGCGCTCGTTAGGAGCTTTTTACTGATTGTTTTTATTGATCCCGTTTTTCATGTGTATATTGTATGATTTTAAGCGCTTATCTTGTTCCTAAAATTCGCCACTTACTTGCACATTTAAAAACCACTAAACTCCGCGTTGGGGCGGTTTCTGAAGTCATTTGACAAGCTTGTAGCTTGCAGCTTTACTGCATTAGTCGGTAACTATCGACTGCCACAGCGGCAGACATCTTGGGTGGGGGCTGAGGCTCTGCACGGTCTAGTCGTCACAAGGACGCTAGACCGGTACTTAAGCCGAGCAAATTAGGCGGCCGGCTATTTGGAAATTACTTTCTTGGCATTGCCTAAGCCAGGAGACAGCACAGAACGCATAGCGCTCGTTAGGAGCTTTTTACTGATTGTTTTTATTGATCCCGTTTTTCATGTGTATATTGTATGATTTTAAGCGCTTATCTTGTTCCTAAAATTCGCCACTTACTTGCACATTTAAAAACCACTAAACTCCGCGTTGGGGCGGTTTCTGAAGTCATTTGACAAGCTTGTAGCTTGCAGCTTTACTGCATTAGTCGGTAACTATCGACTGCCACAGCGGCAGACATCTTGGGTGGGGGCTGAGGCTCTGCACGGTCTAGTCGTCACAAGGACGCTAGACCGGTACTTAAGCCGAGCAAATTAGGCGGCCGGCTACTTGGAAATTACTTTCTTGGCATTGCCTAAGCCAGGAGACAGCACAGAACGCATAGCGCTCGTTAGGAGCTTTTTACTGATTGTTTTTATTGATCCCGTTTTTCATGTGTATATTGTATGATTTTAAGCGCTTATCTTGTTCCTAAAATTCGCCACTTACTTGCACATTTAAAAACCACTAAACTCCGCGTTGGGGCGGTTTCTGAAGTCATTTGACAAGCTTGTAGCTTGCAGCTTTACTGCATTAGTCGGTAACTATCGACTGCCACAGCGGCAGACATCTTGGGTGGGGGCTGAGGCTCTGCACGGTCTAGTCGTCACAAGGACGCTAGACCGGTACTTAAGCCGACCATGCTCACGCGCAGCGGTCACGCGCTGCGGGATCGCCAGAGCATCGCCGGAGTCACGCCAGAGTCCAGCCCGTCTGCGCCCGTCCGCGCACGGGCGGGCTCGGGGGCTCGATCTCCTGACCGTCGCTATACATATACGGCGGAAGAGCTTCGTTGTTTAGATAACGGTCAGTTGCAACTCGACATAGGTGCTATTGCTAGGCTAAAAACTCTTGCCATACTGCGGCCGTACAACAGAAGTTCTAGAACCCAATACCCGGTACTAAAGATAGCTAGTCTGAATACTAGGTCCCTTCACAGTCATCATGTAGAGATCTATAACCTACTTCAGGATAGAGACCTTGATGTCCTGACACTCTCAGAAACCTGGATGGGTGAAAACTCCATGCCAGATATTATTGCTGCCCTCCCTAATGGCTATGACGCAATTTGGCAGAACCGCGCAGGGTCGGCTCGGGGGGGTGGGGTAGCGATTCTATTAAAAAAATCCCTATCTGTGGAAGAGATAATTTCAGAAACAGTGGACCTAGCTGATCTAGTAGGAATAAAGATTTCTCTAAACAATTCCTGCTGGGTGATTCTGTCAATCTACCGCCCACCCAACTCATCTCCACTTTTTAATGATTTATTTACACCTATTATATCAGATCTATGTACAAGGTACAAAAAAATTGTGATATTAGGAGATTTTAACTTGCATTGGGACAGCCCTCAATGGGACCTACCAACACGCCAACTGGACACCACCATGTCCGCTTTGAGTTTTAGTCAACTTGTGAAAGTACCCACACATATCAAGGGTCACACTCTTGACTTAGTATGGTCCACAGACCCAAATGTCCTTCTTAAGGATGTGGTTCCCTGCATCTGGACTGACCACTACCTAGTGACCTGTGAGGTAAACATAAAAGATCATTTAAAGCACCTACCCCGAGGTACTAGAAGGACCCGCAAATGGGCCGAGGTTGATTTAAAAAACTTGACCTCTGTGCTTCCGGAAATGACTTCTCTGACGAATTCTGATAGAAGCCTGGACGTAGAATATACAGTCCTAACTCAGAGCCTGAACACAGCTATTGATTACATAGCACCGGAAAAAACTCAGTCAATCAAGGGCCCTGGTAAAGAGGCTCCATGGTTTACCCCATCACTAAGGGAACAAAAAAGAAAGCTCCGAGCTCGGGAGAGAATCTGGAGGAAAACTAAGCAGGATACTGCAAGGAACCAATATAAAGACTCACTCCACCTGTACAAAAAACTTATTTCACAAGCTAAGGCGGAGTACTATGAGTCTCGCCTACAGAAGGCTAGAAATATCCAGAAGGAGACATTCCAAATCCTGTCGGAGCTGAGTAAAAAACAGGAGAACTCTGAGTCTCCCATAAACTCTAACACCTTTCAGGAATACTTTTTAGAAAAGGTAAAGACCATTATCCAGGACATCAAGAGTAGTGTGGTGAATTGTGACACTATACAGCCTGAGGTTCAGAATCCTATTCACTGCTCTTTAGTACAGTTCCCTGAGCTGGACGAGCTGAGTCTAGAGCAGCTAATGGGGAAAACTAAATCTGGTTCCCCAGCGGACCCATGTCCCCCGAGTATCTTCCGTGTGGCACGCCCGCTATTGGAGGCTCGGATCGTCTCTCTCCTAAATAGGTCCCTAGAAACAGGGTATTTACCTGGTGACCTTAAGGAGGCGCGAGTTAGACCTCTGCTGAAGAAGCCAGGCGCGGATCCGGCTGTTCTGAAGAACTATAGGCCGATCTCCCAGCTGCCTTTCCTTGCTAAGGTCCTAGAGCAACATGTGCTGAAGTCTCTATCACTGTACCTCGAATCCCATGGCTTACTGCATGAGCGACAGGCAGGGTTTCGAGCGCACCACAGCACCGAGCTAGTGATGCTCTCGTTGTTGGACGAATTGAGAGGCATGGCTGACGGTAAAAGGCCGAGCGCCCTGATTTTATTAGATCTGTCAGCGGCGTTCGATACCGTCAGCCATGACCTGCTCCTGGGAAGGCTGGAGGCCTTTGGGATCAAAGGCTTGGCCCTCAAGTGGCTGCGATCCTTCCTTTTGGGAAGGACTCAGAGGATACAACTTGGGGAGTCAATATCTGAAGTGGGTCTCTTAGAGTGCGGAGTCCCACAGGGCTCCGCACTATCCCCACTTCTGTTCAATCTTTACCTGCAGCCTTTGATTGCATCCCTGGCTGAGTTGGGCTGCAGAGTCTACAACTATGCTGACGATACTCAGCTAGTCCTGAGTATCGATAACACAGGGACAGCACAAACCCAAGCTCAAAATATCCTGAGGTACACCGTAGGTTGGATGACGAAAAACCTACTAAAGATCAACCCGGATAAGACCGAGGTATTGGTAATTCCATCTACCACCTCACCGTGGAGTGATCTGTATTGGCCTGCTGAGCTTGGATCAGCCCCAAAGCCTAGTGCCAACGTAAAGAGCCTGGGGATTAAATTAGACTGTGACCTGTCAATGTGCAGTCAAGTTTCCGCTGTTGTTGGAACTTGCACGAACATCATCAGACAATTGAGAAAGATAGCTCCCTTCCTTTCTCATTCGATGATGCGTTCAATTGTAGCAGCAACTGTCATCTCCCGGATCGATTATGGGAATGCCCTGTACCTTGGCCTCCCAAAAATGTCGACAAACAGACTCCAGGTCGTAATGAACGACGCCGCACGGCTAATCTTCAGAGTGCCCAGACGAACAAAGGCCTCCCCTCTTCTCCAAAACCTTCACTGGCTCCCTGTTAAGGAGAGGGTTGAATTCAAGAGCCTCTGTATAGCGCATAAGGCGATCTACGGCCATGCGCCGGCCTATATCAAAGCTCGCCTGGAAGTGTACAACCCGACAAGAACACTCAGATCATCAGACGCTCAGTTACTGGTCTGCCCCCGCTACAAATTAGTGACCAAGGGAGGGAGAGCCTTCTCTGTCCTGGCCCCCCAATTATGGAACAAGCTGCCTGAGGGGCTACGCAGGGAGATGAATCTCCTGCGGTTCAGGAAATCTTTGAAAACCCTGCTGTTTAGAAGAGCCTTGATCGCAGTGTAGTCCTGTAGCTGCATCTCTCTCAGGAGTGAACCAAGTTATTGTAATGACATCGATTTCCAAGCGCCTAGAGGCCTGCAGGTGATTGGGCGCGCTATAAATCAAAATTAACAATAACAAATCAAATTAACAAATTAACAATTACTAGGTGTACATCCACACAGGCTTGCGCCACTGCGTTACACACGCACATTATGCTTCTAGCATGCACTCTTTTCCTTTGTATGTGAACATTTGCATAACATATTATTATTTAACCTTGTGTATTCTCCAACTCCTCTTTGAACCACGATTACCACTAACAGTTGGTAGATCGTACTTCAATAAGGAAGGATGCACTCAACTGGTGTTCTCTATTAAGCTTGAAATAAACCTTCAATTACCTCAAAACGTTTCCAGCATTATATTATTTCTCCCTTTTCAGAAACTGAGTTGGTTGAGCCAAAATGGGCGAAGCGGGTGCTCACCCCGTGACGATGCCCTGGGCATTCTGACGCCTTCAATCGTGGTGTCAAGACACCGGCCCCGACCGGAGACCTGCTGTGCCACCCTGAGAGAGGTACCCCGGAGTCAGAGCTCGCACCGGCACGTCATTGGACAATCCGGTGGTAGCAGGTGAGCAGTGAAGCCTCGGTGCGCAGGAGCTGCAATTAAGCACAGTGCGGGGGAAGGGGCTGGGGTGCAGCAGCCTGGGTGCACAGGTGCAGGCAAGCAATGTTGCCGTAGATAATAATGTAATCTCTGGCCTCATTCATATCTGTTTCATTTTAAGGACTTGCTGGACCGCACTCTCTCTCGCGGACCCCAGCGTCCCAGACACACAGGTGACAGGAGGTGAACAGTGAGGGCTGGGGGCAGTAGGACCACGCTCTGTCTCCTCCTCCCTCTGTTCCTTTGTCTCTCCCTTGCTCTCTGTCCCATTCTCACCTTCTTCCTTTCATTAAGACTACCTTTCTTTTTCTCTTGGCCACGGCACACATACTTATGTTTCTTTTTTGTCTTGCAGGTTTTGTACGCTGCTTCCGGAGGAGGAGTCCCACCCACTTATTTCATGTTATACTGTTATTTGTTCGAATAAAGTTGCGTTTTGTTATTTTGTTTTAATAAAGGTTATTTTTTAACCAATAAATAAGTGAGTGTGTGGGTCTTCTTTTTCTGACAACACTTGTTTGAATTTTATTTTGTGAAAATCGGCGGTTGATAGGAGGTTATGAGGGAAAACATTTGTAATTGCGGTGCACCTACCAAATATAAACCAAAAGACTATTACATAAATGAAACCTGGGTAATTCTACAACTGCAAGGGTTCTATGAGTGGATCATTTTATAACAGGATGAGTACTGCCCGTGTGATTTCAGAACCAATAAGGCACTACCTACGGCCACCAAGGCTTCAGGGGCTGGCGAGGCCCACCCTGCATATTTAAGTAAAGCCCCGGAGGGTGGGGATCCCCAGACTTGAGTTGGCCTCGAAGCCCCCCCGAGCAATTAGTAAACAATACTGATGTGGCGATCCTCTAGGCTGCGAAACGTCTCTGTGCCCTCCCGCGCCTAATTTACATGTGAGATTAAGATCCCCATTGCTGCAGAGACCCTGCAATATAATAATAGGATTTGCCCCGGAACATTACCCACCAGGTGGCTCATTTAAATGAATGGGTGAGACCCCGCTTAATTTTTTTTCTCCATTTTTACCATCTGGATCCGCTTTATTGAAGCAATACGAGGTTTTCCTCCTCTCGCTTCAATGAGGCAAACAAGGATTTGATATCACAAGGTGGAAGCCATGCACCCCTCCCTGTAATAGCAAACATAAATGTCCCGCGGATACAGACCCCGGGACATCGTATGAGCTGCGCCCGGGAGGTGGCGCTCCCTAGGTCCATGATGCATTGGTTACTGCATAACTACAGAATTAGTATAAACGCATACTAACACTACTTGCACATATGTAGTGCAGCAACCAAAGTGTAGTGAAGAGGGAGAGGAAACCCATAATCAAAAACTATAAATCCTACCAGAGGTCGGATGACATAGTTCGATGAGCCGACGACCCTGGGATGAGTAGAAACAGCTTCACGAAGAAAACGGGTGTTCAGCAGAACACAAGGAAACTCAAAATATTGGTGAGTGCCGCCATCTTTTTACCTTCTCCCGCTCGTCGCCAAATTTATGTAGTGAAGAGGCAGACAGCAGTGGATCCGATAAGTAGATTTATTGCAGGAAAACAAGACAGCTTAAACAGCCACCAACAGGAGCAGACAGCAAGGCAACAGTCTTCTCCAGCACTGTGTACAAACTCCCCAAGATTCCCCTCATGACAGCCCTACATTCTAACATTACATACTTACATTCTAGTAGCATTACATACTAACATTCTACTATGACTTACATTGGACCACAGAGCACATGGCTTTACAGCAGTGAGCTCATGGTTTCATCCACGAGCCTTGAGACCAGTAGGGGTCAGTAGTTCGCTTCCCACTATTGTATTGTATAAACACAAACTAACACTACTTCCACAGGTATGCTCCAGCGCCAGAGCACATCACTTTACAGCAATGAGCTCACAGTTTAGGCTCCCAGTTTAATCACTGAGTCTTCATACCAGTGGGGGTGAGTAGTTTGTTTCCCACTCCCTGTATAGTATAAACACATACTAACACTACTTACACAGTTATACTATAGCGGCCAGTATGCTACAGTGTTGAAAGTGAGCCCATAATTCTATCAATGCCCAGGCTGCTGGCGCAAACCGCCTCTTAGTTTCCATTCCGAATAATTTACCAAATAAAGAGACGGGCGCTGGAAGCAGGAATCAAGAACAGAGTTTAATTCTCATGAGGAGAGCCAGTCATTTCGGACACGAAACACAGTGTCTTTCGGGAGGTGCTCTAACAAGTGAGCTTGAGACTCTTGCTTTTATACATTGCAGAACATTTGATGATACAATCAGGTCAGTATGTCGCAAAAGGAAAACATTCCTATAATCCTCGTGATGATCCTACTCCACATACGTTCACAATGGGGACCCTTGACCTGCTGATAAGAGGGGAGGGCGATCGTGCAGCGGAGTGTGTCGTAGGATGTGTGCGCCTGATCATGGCCCAGGGGGTGGGGTGGCTAGGCATACAATAAGGGCAGTAAATGGTATCTCCTGGCTTAGGCGATGGCCTCAGACATGTGTGGTCAGCCGAACTCGGGGGAAGGGGTCATCAAAGGAGTGGTATTCATGCCTACGTGGACAATCGAGCGCGGAGGGAGGGCTCGTCAATAGAGGGGCATTCATGGAAGGGAAGGGGGTGCTGGTCAGGCGCGGCCGAGACTCTCAAGGACAGGGCTTTGCGGAAGAAGAGGGTTTATGACTTGCTCATATGAGGAGAAGGAGGGGGGGGTCAGGGTGCATGCAGGGCCAGAGTCGCGCAGAGAGAGAGAGAGAGATCTTATGACCTGTACATGAGAGAACAGGGGCAGTCAGATACAACTGGGGGGGGGGGGGGCTATGTCAGCTGAGGCGAAGGATGCTTCTTCGAGAGGGAAATGAGGAAGGCCTGGGTCGAGCAGGAGGGTTACCTTTTCACATCAGGATCGTGCAAAGGGAAAGGGTTTCGTGGTCTATACATGAGAGAGAGAGTGCAAGATACGCGCAGGAGGGAAGCTGGGGATTCCAGTGGGTAGGAAGGCCATGGAGCCTGGAATGGCTGTACATATGCATAAGGGTACGGGTTCTTACTGACAGGGTGATACGATCAATAATTTACAGTATCTATGGAGCCCACAGGGAGAGGAGTGGGAGAAGAAGGGAAATGAATGCTGTCTATGTACATCGGTTTCGTCTGATTTCACAGTCGCCCCTTTTTACATAGCAGCAATCATTTTCGCAGCTGATGGCATTACAGGTAGACAAGCATCGTTGACGAATTAGCACTTTGTCGATACTAACATGTGACGTACAATCATAGACAGTCAAGGTGATGGGAAGAATACAGTACATAGGAAATTACTTCTTCGTTGTGTTCCTGGCAATTAAACGCACTACATCGCATAAATCTTTCTGACTTAAAAAAAATGTGACCAATGAACAGTTTTGACCAGATAGTTGAGAGCGGAATTCAGTTCAATACACAAGATCTCTTCGTCACAGTGTCTTTTATCAGCGAGCCATCACTGGTAGGCTCTAATCCGGGTACTTTCGTTGGCGCTGTTGAGCACCGGCGGTGGAGCTATAGGTCCAGCTCTGTTCCATTCTTACGCGTTGCAGGGTGCGGTCAGTCCTCTGCTGTTAGACCACAGTCCTGTTCCCTAAACAGTCCGTTGGCGGCGCCTTATGCTCGGCACCTATAGTTCTGTGGCAACACCCTCTTCCCATATAATTGCAGCTTTTTCCTTTGGCAGAAAGTCACGTGGGAAGGTGGGTGGATGTGGTTCAAATAGTCGATAGGAGAAAGAGCGAGCGGAGTTGGGTCAGAGTTCCTGGGACACACAAAAGGGACCAAGGGAGCAAAGGATAACAAGCAGGCAGGCCCATCAATCGGGCCCAAAGAAGGCAGACGGAGACTCCAGGCACACGTGGGTTAGCAGTCGGAGGGCTTCGAGGCGGCCCGTCATTTTTCATTTCCCACGTTGAAATTGCGGTCTCGTCCCGTGCCTTGTCGCTCTGCAGCTCCACTTCTGGTCGATGTCATACGTGTCCCAAGGTCTGCAGTCAGGCTGAACGTCACATCTGACCCATCTCCTCCGGTGATCGTGAATCTTTGAATGGGTACAAGACAACGTTTTAGAGAAATGGCAGAAGAAGACATCTACGCATATGAATTCCTCCCTCAATCCTCCGCATTTGAGTTCTTATGCTCATCGGTCACAGTCAGAGGTCTATTACCAAGTAGTGCATGTATCAGCATTCCTACTGAGTTTATGGCAGGTTTATTCATTGTCCTATTTATAACTCACATGAGGATAAATGACATTCCCATCAACTGTGCGTCACATCATATTCAATATTACAGAGCATTTCCTTTCAGGAACAATCATATTTTCAGACAGGGCGGGGGTGCTATCATCGAGAGTCGGGCAAAACAACATTTCCTCAAGGGTCAACAGCTACTCATGGTCATTATGTTTATACCCGGGACAGCAGAAGTTGTTCTATCAAAAATGGGGCAGGGATGCTTCGGGCGCTTGCGCTTGGGTGCAAAGGGGGTGGGACAATCTGGGTATTGGGTGTCAGTCTAGACGTTGGCGCTCGTTTCTGAAGAACAGACATAGGATGCCATTGACATACAGTTCCCCTATAAATGGCCAGATTTGGGGGACTTTAGTCGTCTTACCTGTCCTTTCTATCTCTGCCAATTCAAGTTCATTCATTTTACAGAAAGGAGAGGCAGTAACATGGCGAGAGATGTTCATTTTAGTTTCGGTCAATTTCGCTGAACACCTTTGCGTTCAAATATGTATCAAATCAGACTGGTGCCGGTGGGGCACAATTTTACCAAAAGAGGGAGAAACAAATAGGGAGACTCTCATAGAGAGCGAGAGTCGTCCGCAATCTAAACGAGCCATTTGGTACACGTATGACATGTAAGGAGAGACAGAGAGAGATAGAGAAAGAGATAAAAAGGAGCGGAGAGAGAGAGAGAGATAGGGAGAGAGAGAGAGAGAGAGAGAGACGTGTACGAAAATAGGTCATTTAGTGCGCTCACAACACAGAACGGCAAAGGTCAGGTGACCTATGGATACAGACAGAGGGGAGACATAAATTCGTACGTTACATACACACAAACTCAGACAGGGAAGACAGCACATATATTACGCATGTACGAGACATTCACGACAAGACAGGAAACAAGTGTTAGTCTACAAGATCTGTTTTTATATTTTCTACATATCGTTACTATCCTATTTATCTACGTGCTTAGCTCTTTCTGCCCTTCCCCCCTTTCCCTTCTCGCGTGTCATGCCTGCGAGCGTTCCCAATTACCAATACTCACACCTCGGTTGGTCGATCAGAAATTAACCTGGTTGCGCTAGTTACCCATGGTTGGATCTTAAACCATTTTTCAGTTCCTTCCTTTGGTGGAAAGTTCTCCAGGCTGAGGTAACGGCAAGTATTGATCGGGAAAACAGTCGGACAGCTTGGCTATATCTGCAAGAGTGTGAGAAAGGGGGCAGTGCATTTTGAACATCGGCAACATTTTCTAACTTCCTAGGCGGGTGGTGCCGTGGCAACCCTTACCCGTACAATTTTTCTTTGTCCTTTCCCTACCTAGTCAAAACGTCCAGTCATTTCATTTAACGCGTCGTTTCTAGTCAATTTTATTTTTGTCATTCAGTACTTGTCCAGTCTCTATGTCAGTCCATCCTCCCGTTGCTATGCTCTAAGGAGGAACAGTCATGTTTAAGCCTACGTCTTTTAAAAAACTTTTATTTGTCCTAAGGACCATGCTCATATTCCCTTTTTCCCCCTCTCATCGGCGGTTCGGTCGTCGTCCATCCATACATCAGCCAGTGTTCCGACGTGACCTGCAGAAGGGAGGAGAAAGAAGGGGTGGGGGGGGGGCAACATTCAAAACCTCATCAACGTGCAGTAATCCGGAAATGCTTTACCTACCACATACTCGACCTATTTCCACGTAGTGCATTTCCCTACCATCACGGCGTTTAAGCCCAGATGGACCAGAAAGGTCAGACAGATAATCATTGACGATCTGTGTGACATGAGCTACTTGGTCGTAACCCCTTTCCATCGGGTACAAGGGTGGCGGTCAGGTGGCATTCCTGTGGTGTCGTTTTAGGGCTTCTAAAGCACTTCTCCGGCTGCCTGTGACACATAGTGTGGCTGCTGAATATCGGGTCCTTTTAACCCCTTACCTTCATCATACTTTCTCGTCGCTCATAGTAGTAATACATTCAAAACTCATTAATGCAACCGCTACAACTATGCTTTCGTTTTCAAAATACCTTTAATAAAAAGTGTTGACACATAAATACAGGCCTACAACCCGGTGGACTAGCCACGGAGCAGATTGGAACTGTACATGGGAAGAACGAAGCTGGTGGCAGTTCATTGCATAAAGTGCGGCAGTGCAATAAAATCGTATTAAACTCCCCTACAGAGCAAGCATGATGTATGTCAGTAATTCATCTTCAATAAATTCATAAATACATTATCCAATGTTCATTCATTACCTTAAATTACACAAATTCATTTTCCAACTCATAATCGGTACCCACCCTTAAGTCAATTCATCGTCCAAGCACATACTCAATATCCTTCATATCTACTTTCATTATCCAAACGTTATATATATCTCGGGGTAAAAAGCTTGCGCAATCAGGGTGCAACAAAGTTCATTAAAAACGTCTCATTTTGGGTCGGCGCCATTTTGGGTGGGGTCAGGCAAGTTCTAGCACAGTCAGAGTGTCTCTAGTCTCGCAAGGTTGGCCCAGAACTTTCCATTGGCAGTTCAGAAAGTCTCGTGCAATGTGGTTAACAATCTAACAAATATGGACCATGAGTCAAAGAGTGGGAAGGGCGGCAACAATTTTCCTACCGGGTCATTCTGGTGTTCCTCCGGAACTGAACAAGCCTGTGCCGTGGCGGCATCTTAGCCATTTCCGATCCGAGTCTGGTGCCGGCAGGAGTAGCACCGATGTCGTGGTTCCCAGCGAAGGGGGCGGGGGCACCCATGCAGAGGGTCGGGGGCCCCCCGGCTCTTATAGAATCTTCAAGGTCGAGGAGAGGCGATATGGAGCGGGTGCCCGTCCTGGGCAGAAGACCTCTTTTTGATGTTGACCCTCTTTAAGCAAAGAGTGTTGGGGTGTCGCTGGAAGCCTCCACCTGGAGGGAGGTGGGGGAGGGTCGTTCGCGCCACCTCCCCCTTCCAGCGACCCCGCGCCGTTCTTCGGCTCCATCGTTTTCGACATTGGCCGTGCCAGCCATTGATGATGGGGGGGGGGGTGGTCGGCGGCTGAGGCAAGACAGCCCCCCCCCTTCCCTTGGCGACATGTGGCGGGACTACCTTCAACTCTCCAGGGAGCGTGGAATGTGGCGGGGCTGCCTGCACCTATGCAGGCGGCGGCAGGCGGCGAATTTGGCATCTGGCGGGACTACTTGATTTGCCGCCGTTCTTGCCTTGGCTTCGGCTCTGGACCAGCAGGCGATGGCATGCGGCGAATTTGAAATGTGGCGGGACTACTTGATTCGCCGCCGTTCTCGCCTTGGCGTCGGCCTTCGGCAAAAGCCGGATCGGGTGAGAGAGAGGGGTGGTCGGTGGCCGAGGCAAGACAGCCCCCTCTCTCCCCGCGGCCTGCAGGGCGGCAGAAGGGAGAAGATGGAGAGGTCCTTGTCATCCTTTGGACCGCCTGCCCAACATCATCTCCTCCTGACCGTGGCCAGGCGAGTCCCTCGTGCCTCCAGGCCTCGCCTTCCGGATGGGCGTAACCGCGGACCTGTTGCACTTCGGGAGCTTCCGGAACGGGGGTAGGTACCTATTGAGTTGTTTCTATTTCATGTGGCCGTTATTTGGGCGGGGCGGGCAATGAGGCAGACATGTTGGGAACAGGAACAGGCAGTGAAGCCTAGCTACCTCGTGGCTATGTTCTGCTATCGAATCTTTTCGCCATTTTACATTTCTTATTACGAATTATTTCTAATGTTTCTTATTTTTGGTGAAGTCAAAAGCTCATCAGGGGGTTACTGACTTAGCCTGATTTCTTTTTATTTTTCTTTCTCTTCCTTAGCGTGTTTCGAGCTAAAGCTTTCTGTTAGTAGGGAACGGTGATCACTTCATATTTTTATGTGTCCTTTTCACTGGGGGGTACATCTGGACGGACCAGACGAGTCCCCTCCAATAAATGGTCCGGGGTGGAACGAGATTATCGATCAAAAGGGGAACATATATTCCTTCATTAGGGTATCATCCTGGACAGACCGAGCGATGTACTTCCACTTACTAGGGTAGCCTCCTGGACGGACCAGTCGGTCTATTTCTATTAAATGGCCCATGAGTAGAGAGCATATGTCCTCCATAAGAGTAGTCTCCTGGGCGGACCATGCGAGCTACCCCACAATAACCAACCAGTGGGGAGTGGGTAGGACTGACGAATTCACAAAGGGGCATAACCTACCCTTTTCTACTTGCAAAGACAGAATATTTCTATTTCACGTTGTTTGCAAATAAAAAATACCTCAAACGAAACAATTCCTGGAACAACAATGTCCAGGCAACCAACCAATCAGTGGGGAGAAAAACAGGCATGACGGATTACAACGGGGACAAATGTCTGCATTACCTGCCCTTCGCTATCCAAAAAGGAAGACAGAATATTTCTACTCGTCTCAGTTTGTAGACAGGGAAGATCTCAAAGAGCAACAATCGATTATTAATCGACTTCAAACAATCAGTGGGGAGAAAAGTAGGCATGACGGATTACAACGGGGACAAAAGTCTGCATTACCTACCCTTCTCTATCTGCAAAGAGGGACGACGTTCCTATTCGCCGCTGTTTGCAAACAGAGAATGTCTCGTTCTCAAAAGAGAACCAATATGTCAAGTAGCCTTCAAAGCTAAATGAACCAATACAATATCAGTATACAAATACCGATTTCAATACAATCAATCAATCAATCAGGTGGATAGAACCACCCTACCAATCAGGCGTAAAAACACCCTACTTAATCTTACCCGGACCGGACCATACGGACAGTTCTTCGACTCCCTCCTCCAGCGCCCGATCGTTCTCTTACTCCATGTAGCATTCCTGTGGGATTCCAGTCAGGACAATAGGTCACTCAAGAGAGGTCCGTTCAGAATTGGTGAAGTTCTGTCGATCGGCAGCCGGGCTAGGGCCCTCTCAAGGCAGGTATACTCCGATCATTTTAGACGTTCACTTCTTCGTCTGGATCTCTCTTACCGAACCCTATGTCACTGATGGACCCCGCGTTGGGACGCCAATTGTTGAAAGTGAGCCCATAATTCTATCAATGCCCAGGCTGCTGGCGCAAACCGCCTCTTAGTTTCCATTCCGAATAATTTACCAAATAAAGAGACGGGCGCTGGAAGCAGGAATCAAGAACAGAGTTTAATTCTCATGAGGAGAGCCAGTCATTTCGGACACGAAACACAGTGTCTTTCGGGAGGTGCTCTAACAAGTGAGCTTGAGACTCTTGCTTTTATACATTGCAGAACATTTGATGATACAATCAGGTCAGTATGTCGCAAAAGGAAAACATTCCTATAATCCTCGTGATGATCCTACTCCACATACGTTCACAATGGGGACCCTTGACCTGCTGATAAGAGGGGAGGGCGATCGTGCAGCGGAGTGTGTCGTAGGATGTGTGCGCCTGATCATGGCCCAGGGGGTGGGGTGGCTAGGCATACAATAAGGGCAGTAAATGGTATCTCCTGGCTTAGGCGATGGCCTCAGACATGTGTGGTCAGCCGAACTCGGGGGAAGGGGTCATCAAAGGAGTGGTATTCATGCCTACGTGGACAATCGAGCGCGGAGGGAGGGCTCGTCAATAGAGGGGCATTCATGGAAGGGAAGGGGGTGCTGGTCAGGCGCGGCCGAGACTCTCAAGGACAGGGCTTTGCGGAAGAAGAGGGTTTATGACTTGCTCATATGAGGAGAAGGAGGGGGGGGTCAGGGTGCATGCAGGGCCAGAGTCGCGCAGAGAGAGAGAGAGAGATCTTATGACCTGTACATGAGAGAACAGGGGCAGTCAGATACAACTGGGGGGGGGGGGCTATGTCAGCTGAGGCGAAGGATGCTTCTTCGAGAGGGAAATGAGGAAGGCCTGGGTCGAGCAGGAGGGTTACCTTTTCACATCAGGATCGTGCAAAGGGAAAGGGTTTCGTGGTCTATACATGAGAGAGAGAGTGCAAGATACGCGCAGGAGGGAAGCTGGGGATTCCAGTGGGTAGGAAGGCCATGGAGCCTGGAATGGCTGTACATATGCATAAGGGTACGGGTTCTTACTGACAGGGTGATACGATCAATAATTTACAGTATCTATGGAGCCCACAGGGAGAGGAGTGGGAGAAGAAGGGAAATGAATGCTGTCTATGTACATCGGTTTCGTCTGATTTCACAACAGCAGTAGGAGCCCATTACTTTACAGCAATCAGCTCGGTTTGACCCCTGAGTCTTTACACCGGTAGGCGTAAGTACTTCGCTTCCCACTTCAGGTATAGTATAAACGCACGGTAGGGGTCAGTAGTTCGCTTCCCACTCCCTGTATGGTATAATCACCTACTAACACTACTTGCACACGTATGCTACAAAGACCAGAGCACATCACTTTACAGCAATGAGCTCACGTTTAGGCTCTCGTTTTCATACCCGAGTGTAGCAGCATCTCATCTCAGCACCATGTCACTCTGAGCAACACCGCACTTTCAGACCGGTAGGAGTGACTACTTCACTTCGCACTCCCCCACAGATGTTACAGTGCTCCTATCCTCCTGTTTCCTACTCTTTTCGCCCTTTTTTCCCCTCACTCGTTTCAACTGAATCACAAAATGGCTGCCAACACTTCCTAGTTGCAACTGCTCGCACCGCTCTCAGCCAATAAGCAGCAAGCTCGTGCTCGTAACGCCTCAGCCAATCAGATGGCAGAATTTCCAAATATCAATACCTGTAAATTTGTGATATTTCTCCAAAACTACTGAATGGATTTATACCAAATAAACAAAAGCGTGCTGTCTAGACCAAGACCCTTCTCCCTGCCAAATTTGGGGTAATTCCGTTCACCCGTTCGACCTGTAGCCTTGTCTGAAGTTTCCTACGGAAATTAACATGGAGAAAACACGTTTTGAGAACCCCCTTTTTTTCTCGTCCCCCCCTTGACGAATCAACCTCAAACTTCCAACATAGGAGCTGATATGAACAAAAAATGTGTTTGGGAAATTTCATTAAGATTCATCAAACGACGCCAAAGTTATAAGCAAAACAAAAAATGTTCTTCCTATGGAAACCTGGTCCTAACTATAACTACCTACTGGCATTTGCCAGTAGGGGATGGATATATATATATATATATATATATATATATATATATATATATATATATATATATATATATATATCCTAACAGTACAATATTTAAAGCATAATAAATGGTCATTCACACCTTTAATTCTGTGCAAATATCCAATTCCACATTATTACCACAGTTAAGTGGAGCTCAGTAGAAAAACACTGTTTACTCCCTCGCAGATTGCATGTCTTTACACAAGGAAACAACTCTCCCAATAGTCGAGACACCTTGTGTGTGGTATACCTTAATACATAAATGTAACCCCTTGCATTCTAGTTTTGGTTAAATAGCTTGTTTTAAAAACAGTCATGTGAAATAAATGTCATGGCATAAGTAATTTATGCACATGTGCAAGGTGGAACATGCTATTTAGTATCACTGTTGAGGGAGTGTAGGGGTATTATGATTCTCTAGAAGCTTTGCCTAACATACGTTAGTTCCCTCTTCTCAATTAACAATGGTAATAAATAACATATTACACTGTGTGCATCTGCATATATATTATATCCACTTTAAAAATAGTTAAAGAACAGTTATGGTTACAAACTAAATGGAAAAAACACTGAAATTCAACAGATGTGATTAACACCACAATCCATAATTCATACAGTATCCATGAATACCACATCTTAAAAATCAAAAGCAATGTTCTTGACCTCACCTCAGATGTCACAGATCCAATTACAAATGTTATAATTATTCTTACAGACCGGAATACATGCCATGTTACCATCATCTATATAAATGGGACAAATAATGCAACTAGGGGTGGGATGCTTGCTCAATGCAGAGACAAAGGCTCTCAGAAGAAGGAGTTTAATACAAACGCAAGATTACCTGCAGGTATGTAGGGACGCGGGACAGAATCAGGTATGAACAGGAAGTCTGCAGGGTAAAATATCAAGATAAAACAAGTACAAACAGGAAGGTAAAAGCAGGGAAACGATAGACAAACTCATAAATCATAGTTTGTCTGCTCCTTGGAAGCTATCTCTCTGTGAGGTGAAAAAGATCTTATAAGAAGGCAAGGCACAGATTAATCTCACAGAGTTCAGGGAGACACCCAGCAGCTCCTTTTGAGAAGGAGTGCTGGGTGTCTTTCTGTGCCAAAGGCACAAGCCTTGGAATCAAAGTGGCACCCTTGAAAGCAAAAAAATCAGGACATAATATAAACACACAAGAAGACAAAAGAGAACAGTCGAGGGAACACAGAAAGTGGTACTGGGCTCTAGGAAAATCTGTACTGGAATAAGGATCAGAAACAGAACTGGAATACACAAAGCTCAGTATACT
>NW_028254042.1:0-89176 GCF_964263255.1 Lissotriton vulgaris
TGTATAAATGTATCCTCCAGTGGCGGCTGGTGACATTAGAAAGTGGTGAGCCGTTCCTTTTTAGTTTTTTTCTCTGCACCGCATCAAGTGTTGGTAAGGTTAGATTACTTTTTAGTTTCAAGGTCTTTGGTGGCGGAGACACAAATTGAAAAATTACCAAGGATCATTTCGGATCACAGTCCATTAGTATTGACAATAAAGGTCTCGCAAACGCAGAACAAGAGGTCAACATGGACCTTTGAGAGGAGCCTTCTCCAAGACCTAGAATACAGGAAACATATGGAGGGGTGGATTAGGTCATTTTGGGAGATCAATCATGGTACTGCCTCCATAGGGCAAACGTGGGATTGCTTCAAGGCTGGGGTTAGGGGAGAAACACTCTGCTATGTACTGACAAGGCGCAAGAAGGAGAGGTTAAAAACGGAAACCATCCGGCAAAAGTTAAATATAGAGGAAGGAAACTTAGTTGCTGCAGTAGAACGTAAATCTAGCTTGGAACACATATTATTGAAACTAGTAGAATTGAAGGCAGAAGCAGTAGAGAGTTTTTCAAGAAAGCTTGCTGAAAAATACTTAGCTAAAAAAGAAAAAGCCTATGAGTGCAGCGAGAAAGTGGGACACATCCTAGCGGTCAAAGTTAGACAACAGAGGGCTGCTGCGGAAGTAAAAGAAATATTGGACCCATCAGGTGTCACGGTCACAGATCCGGATAGGATAAGAGATGTCTTTAGAATTTTCTATGAAAAACTGTATGCACGGGAGGACACGGGGGGAATAGCTGAAATTAGTAACTATCTCAAGGACATAGCTCCAGCTTCTATTTCAAGGGAGGAAGGAGAAATGTTAGAATCTAGCTTATGTCTGGAGGAATTTATTGAGGCACTAAGCAGTTTACCATCAGGAAAGGCATCAGGTCCGGATCAAATCCCGGTTGAGTTTTACAAAATATTTCGCGATTGTTTGTTGATTTATATGTTTGAAGTTATGTTATACGTACAACAAGGGGGCCAGCCACCGGAGTCATGGGGAGGGGCAGATATAATTGTTATAGCTAAAAAAGGGAAGCCCTTAACTCTTCCGGGATCATACAGGCCAATCACATTGATGAATTCGGACGTCAAGGTATATTCAAAGATGCTGGCAAGGAGACTAGCAGGCTGTATCGAACGTTTGGTGAGCCCATCGCAGCATGGCTTTATACCGGGGAAAGGCACTACACAGCATATCAGGACAGTGATTACCATGCTGGATGCTGCAGAGGTCACAGGCGACCCTATTTCAGCGCTCTTTTTAGATGCCGAGAAGGCTTTTGATAGGGTCGCCTGGGAATATCTGTGGGAAGTTATGAAGTGGTGTGGCATTGGGCCAGGATATATACTTGCCATACAAGCCCTATACATAAACCCGGTTGCAAAAATTAGAGTGAATGGAGGGCACTCAGATTTAGTGTATATACAAAGAGGGACTCGACAGGGATGTCCGTCTTCCCCACTGCTTTTCGCCCTATATATAGAGCCACTACTTCGCAAACTAGAGGCAAATCCTGTAATTCAGGCTATGTCAATAAATGGATGTACGGTAAAAACTCTCGCCTATGCTGACGACGTAGCTATACTGACTCCAAATCCGGATATAGCTATAGGGGGAGTAGAAGTAGAGGCCCATGGCTTTGGGCGGGTCTCAGGCTATAGCCTAAATAAAACTAAAACTCAGATTATCAAGAATAGGTTTGCGAGTAGTCAGGACAACAGAGTCGTCAACAGTGCAACATATTTAGGGATCAATATCTCGGCAAATCTGGATGAGCTAGTCGAGCGCAATATGGAGCCACTGATAGGGAAGGTAAAAATGGACTTGGAAAGGATAAATAATCTGCACCTCTCTTTAGTTGGTTCTACGAATATGTTAAAAATGATGGTCCTGCCTAAATTCTTGTACCTATTCAGGTCAATACCCTTAATTTTCGAGAATAAATGGTTTAATAGGTTGGAAAGTATAGCTAATAGGTTTATTTGGGCCCAAAGAAAAACTCGTAGAGCTTATAAATTCATCACTTTGCCAAGGGATAGAGGGGGCTGGGGTGCACCTGATTTTAGATTGTATTATTTGGCTGCTGCTCTCCAGTATATGCAGGGATTAATAGGAGGAGGCGGGGGATTATCAAAGACTGTTAATTTGTCAATTGAAGCTTATACACCGGTTTTAGGGCAAAACATAGAAAACTGTTTTTTGTACTTTACGGATTTGGGCTTTTTTAGAAGACAGACATACAAGACCCTTAGGGCGGCACTAAAAATCTGGAGCTCTTTTTTGAAAAAGATGGGTATGGGTAGATTCAATAGGTACACCAAAATCTATAAAAATAAATCATTCCCTGATGAAATTTTTGCAGATTCTGTAATGGCGGCCTGGGAAGAGAAGGGGATACACCAAATTGGGGATTTAATAAATTCAGAGACGATTGTACAATTTGAAGATCTGGTAAATGTATATAAAATAAATAGCAGGGATTTTTTTAAATATCTTCAGATCAGGAGTTTTCTAAGAAATAAACAAGGAGGGCCGGTGGGTTTCCAACCTAATGAACTGATGGAAGGGATAACTACGGGGGAGGAATATTTTATTAGGACAATATATGCGGTATTGGTAAAAAATAAACAGGATGATTTGAATAAGCATAGAGACAAATGGGGGGAGAGAATTGAGGCTACCCCCGAATCCTTTAATGAATCTTTGGAACTAGGTCGGACAATGCTCTGCTCTGCCCCCTTGCAATCACAGCACTACAAAACACTATTCTCGCTGTATCACACCCCAGCCAGGATTGCAAAATGGGGGGGTACTGAGGGCATTACCTGCCCTAGATGTAATTCCCCTGAGGCAGATATTGTCCACATGTTTGCTACATGTCCCCAGTTATATACAGTAGTTAAGGATATTGAGCATTTTTTAGGCAATTCATTAAGGATAAAGACAACTCTTACAGTAAGCTTGATTATGCTGGGAGTCGATGCGGGAATTTCCCAAATGGATACGAGCGATGCAATGTTTTTGTTTATGGTAGCTGCTGTTTTTAGGTTAATGTTAGCTAGAGCATGGTTGGATAAGAGTCCCCCAGCTATGCAAGTATGGTTATCAAACCTTATTGCTATACATAATTTAGAAAAACACATATATGCAAGAAAAGGTGGGGCGGGGAGAGCGCGAGGTATTAAAATCTGGGGACCTTTGGAGAAGTGGAGAACAGGGATAGGATGATAGGACATGCTGAGGATTTACTAATTTTTTTTTTTTTTTCCTCATAAATATGGCAATGGAATGTTTTTGGTGTATTGATGTATTGATTGTTTTTTCTTTCGAGCTTATTTTTCTGTTTCAATCTGGGCTCTCCTTTTCACTATTGTGAATGGAACAAATGTAAGAAGAAAATTTGTATTCTTTTAAGATGTGTGCTTTGGTTTTAAAATAAAAAAAAAAAAAAAAAAAAAAAAAAAAGAAAGTGGTGAGCCGTAAAATTTTAGATGTACGGCACAGCTGCGAGCGAGCGTAGCGAGCGAGCCTGAAAAACCTACAAGGGGTTTGGGGGGTTTCCCCTGAGAACATTTCGAAAAAAAGAGTGGACGAATGGTGCATACTTAAGCAAATTTGAGGAAGCAGGAAGGTTAGTAAAGCAATACAATTTAATTATTTATCATTTAAGAATTTGCCAATTTTTAAGAGCTATAGAGGACAATCTATGCTAATGCTTTTATCATTTACCCATTTTAACTTTTCAACACACTGATACACTTGTAATGGTTTTGACTATACAATAAATACATTAATTGACTGCGCAGTGCTGTACATCAATATGACACTATTTCCTTAAATTAATTTTCTGTTTTCATGCAAGAAACTCCTTTAAAATAAAAGTGCAGAAAATATGAATGCATTTCAAGTTGTACTCTGTGTAAAAATGCCTGCATGTAACAGCAAAGGCTTCCCATGTTATTGCTCCCCAATATTCTCAGTAGAAAAGTCAACCCACGCCGTCAACAGAGGCTCCCAAACTAAGAGCAGATTAACAAACCCTGATAAACGGAAGTGGCCAGGGAGTTCATGCAATGGAATTACCTGCACTAATGGACTCCGTGGATCTGCGCAATCATATAAACGGTGGTGCTAAGAGTGGTTTAAAGCAACACACAACCTTCATATCAGCATATCAAAGAACATTTGTTGCGGGCTGTGCAGAGAAAGATTTTTTCAGGGTTGTACAACAGCCAAGATGTAATGCGGTGCTCCCTCATGACGCAGTAATGTGAAACTTTACCACACGTCATTATGCACTGTGACAACTTTTCATGGGCACAATAGGATATCACGTGTTTTGGTTGACAAAAATCACCTCTTTATAGGTAAATGTGCTGAGGGTTACTCTTTCATTTGACTGAAGAAAATGGAATTCATAGAACAAAAGGCAAGTTTCTAAAGATGAATTTTGTCTTATGTATTCTGATTAGTCACTCAGTGCCTTAAAATTGTCTGTAAATGAAGTAGACAAACATTTCCCATCAGTAAACTTTAAAACATCAGTTTACAGCCTTATATGATGTGATTTATCCCTATATCATATGTCTAGACTGAGTGCTTCAGAACTTTAAGAGCAGCAAATGCACGGATTTCCACAGTGCTGCATAAAGAAACATTTAACCATATAGCAAAAGCAGCATATCCAATTAACGGTTTCAAATGAAAATCTGCCAGGGATTGCAGGATGAGCATTTTTTTTTAAATGAGACTCTTTGAAAAGCAGCTGATTGACATCAATACAGTGAAGTCCCAAAATATGGGAACATAAATTGGAATGGCACAAGAAAAGACAAGCCTCACTCAGTGCTGAACTGAAGCAACTCAACAGGGAGCATAATTCAGAAAACAAGATCCACATTTCAAATATATCCTACGCTGATTTGGGACACCAATACATAGTAAGGGTGGAAGTAAGGGGAACTAATGGAAGAGGAGCTATTACAGTAAAAGTGAACACCAAACGCAGGTACAAGCAGAATCCAGGGTAATTATTTTGAGCAAACAAACTTCAAGTATTGGCATCATCTTTCCATTTAAGGAAGCAAATAAGAATTTACAAAGGAGTGTGTCATTATGCATGGCCTGGAGCCAAGGGATGTGAGCGTGTCTTTCTGATGCATATCCTTGTCGGTCAACTTTGCTGCGGAACAATAAATAAACCATTCTGACTGCAAGTTTCTGGAACAGACTCCAGCGTGCATCTCACCAAAACATCTCCGTTCTAATCCGAAATAGTCCTTTCAGATAACAGAGGGAAGTATTTACATAGGCCAAGAAATTATAAATGATGACGAATTCTGCAATGCCTCCCATCAAGATTGAGGTCGATGTACAACAACAAGCTGTGCAAAAAGCTGTAAGGGGTAGAGTCATCACAGTTTCAGGCAGTTTTTAGGTATTAGGCAGTCATTGGGTTGAAGTAAGCCCTGTATATTTAGCGAGCGCTTTGATCCAACCATGGTTCCCGGTTCCAGACCCCAAGCCCAGAGAGGTGCTTTAGAGCATCTGCCCACTCTGACATGGAGCGTCCATCATAGCACCTACAAACAATATGGGCTTGTTAAATGCGCCATAAAAACCGGACTGGAACAAACTTCCGCTCAGCAGTAAATACTTTTTAAAGTAATATCCTCGGTGCTATAACCACTCTTAGGGCAGCAAAGGGCTCGGAGCCAGCTGTGGGAATACCCAGGCATGCTCACTGAGACTTAGTCACTGAGAATATCGTATCCCGAGCCCTGCTCACTGAGACTTACTGAGCATCTCAGTCTCAGATACCCGACCCCTGCTCAGTCAGACCTGTCAAATAAAAACCCGGCTCGGGCCCCACCACTTGGTTCTTTAGATCTACGGCAGACAACGGTCCCAGACCCGCAGAAAGCATGAACAGGTTTAATTTAACATCCCTCCTCACGCTCTGCTGCATAACTGCAGGTTAGTGACATCAAGGGTTTAATGTCACTCTATTTTTGATTTACAGTTTTAGATAACTTACACTCGACCCTCAGGTAACGGAGCGCTTTACAGTGATGGAGCAAGGATTCGCACGTTAAGCGACTTGCTTGTATCAAGAACCTCAAATAATGTAATAGACTAAATCAACCTGTTTGTCTTACTAATTTTGCACATTTTTAGACTACACAGTATGTCCTAGTGAAGCTTGCCTATGTGTTTACTAATTCTAATACGCTTGCCTCTAAAATGGTCGCTGCTACGCGGGAATTCAGTCTGCGCATGCGTCGGTCATACCCAAGTGACGTGACGTACTCGCAGTTCTGGTGGGAATCTGTTGCTCATGCGCAATGCAATTAAGATGGCTGCTTTGTTTTCTCACATGCTCTGAGCTTGCATTGCCGCTTTTGCAAAGCTGTTTGTTCTGCACTTACTCATAACGCTATAGTTGTTATGAAGTAAGGGATATAGTATAGGCATTCATGGTATACAGTGTAATCTTTTATTCTATGTTTCTAAATTGTTTTCGCTTGCTTTTCATGCTTCGTATTCTTTGGGCCTGGGAGGTGCTTACTACCCCATTTTGGAAGCCCGTATGGTACCAGTCACGTGATGGGGGAAAAGAAAACCATGCAGCAGTGGAACCCAGCCAGCTGGCAGCCACGCCAAGATGCTCCTGGGAACCTGAACTCAAACCTAGCCGAAGAAGCTGATCTGTACTAGAATTTGTTACATTTGTAATAATTGCTGTATACCCCATTGTTCACTGTAAATCATATGTTGTGGGAAGCTAGAATTTAAGGGGTGGATACGAAAACTGACTATTAAGCCTGAGAAAGTCTAAAATTTAGGTAGTGTGATGACTTAACCTCCTCCTTTGTCCAATCAAAATTGGGGATCCTTACACTTGCAACATTGGGGGGTGGTACACTGACCCGAAAAACAGTATAACTAGCGTAGGTTTAGCTGGAGAAATTGTCCGACTTGTCCGAATAGCTGACCTGTCACTCTACAGGTGACTGATACAGAGAGCTGCGGAGCACTCTGTCCGAATTTCCACAGACCCACTCGGGGTTTGGGAAACCTTAAGTGCTGGCGAAGCAGTTTGCTGGGAGGTTCGAAAACCCAATCTGGGTTATTGGCAGATTCCTTGCAGAGAGGGAGTAGCGCAGGCGTTGCAACCGAAGCTGCGGGTGTTGGTTGTATCCTTTGGTGAACCCAGTCCAAATTCTGGGGTTATCCTGTCCTGACTGTCCATGAGCCGTACCTGCTCGCCTACTGGCAACCTAGTCCTTGAGGGTCATTTCCCGTCTTTTCAAACTTACCCGTGGCCAGGGTTGGTCTTCACTCTATCCTAGGTAAATATAAAGTCTGTGTGGGTGATTGTTTATCTAAATTTGCTTTCCTAAACGTCTCGAATAAAGCATAATTGCATATGTTCCTTTTCTACCCCGGTCCCTTTATAAATGAGATTTCCATGCATTAATTGTCTATTAGCATGTTCCACTTTTTTCCCTACCTTTAGTCAAATGCTAAATCGTTTTCTTATATAGTGTAGCGGGAATTCCGTTCTCCTACAGAACTGTGCATAGAGACCTGGAACCTCGGTGAATTAGGATGGCCCAAAACTCACCTCAGTATCCAAAATCCCCTTACCGAGCTAACTACAGTGTCTCATTGGTCATAACAAACTCCCAATGTTTAGACAAACCAGAACATGAACTTAGATTACCTCAGGTATCGTGGAACACATGAACACTCTTTCGCTATATAATCATTTCAAACTAGAACATGGAGTAAATAAGGACACGTGCATATTTAAAATATTTATTTACTAATGCAGGGTTCTCAAACGCAGTATCTTACATAATACAAGCAAACATATTATAAGCAACAAAGTTATCAGCATAGTTATTAGTCCATAAAAGGCGAATGGTGACAGCATACTAAGATGCTGTAATGAATAGGAATTAACAGCACCTAATTCTCACCCTCCCTATTTAGCATAGTATTTTATATCTATGAAGGTCTCATTTGGGTTTTAGCAGGGCGGGCCCATACCTCAAAATCTCAGTGGCAGAGGATCACATCATCTTCCACCAGCTCTCTGCATGCGAAGCACCATCAAGTGTCTTACGTGTGTGCTCAGCACAACAATATAAAAACCCGCCTCAAGACAGTTTTTGGCAGCAGCATGTGTGTTATGTCTATGAAGGTGCGAAGATCAGACCTCACAACAACACTGTATCGAGTTATCCTTGGAGCCTTCAGCACTCACTGTGCAGACAGTGTACCGAGCAAAATTGATATCAGAGCAATAGCATATTATTTCTCAAGTAAATCACGAAGCTCTTCTGGGTTGAAAGCTAAAACAACAATTCTGTGTTGTGTGCAAAATGAAGCAAAAAGGAAAAATGGTGTTTAAACAATTAATAAGCTCATGCTAACTTAACACAGTATATAGAAAAGAATTAGCTATATGACACCCCCCCAATGATCGGAGCACGGTCAAAAATCAAGGTAAGGTAAGACCAGAACAGGGGCATAACATGAAAGCAGAGTTCAATAATAATGAGCTAAGCTAATTTTCAAAAGCATATATGATGGCCTACAGTGGCCAAATGAAATGGTCTAAACTTTTCAATACAAGGCCCCTTTAGTTTAAGTCAATAGGCCTGGGCGTATAAAAAGAATTGTTTGTAAAAAAAAAGGCACCTTCCAAAAATACAAACAGGTACGTGCCTAAATATTAAAAGTCTCCAAGGCATCTCAGGGTAGGACTGAATATGCAAAATATGCAGCAACAGCCTCCGACATGAAATCACTGTCATCATCCGAAAACAGTTCAGCCATCCAATTAAGTAGTGCCAAAGAACATACGTGCTCCTCCAGCACTGGATCCTCTAGCATCATCAGAGGACAACTCGGTGGGTTCTCAAGAAAGCTCTGTGCCAAGAACTCATGCACCGCTGCGAATATGTCCCAATGACCCATTAGTCCATGCATCGCTGCCAAGGCCATAATCCTTTCGCCAGTACAAACCAACTCGTGAGCAACTACGGGGCTCATCATATGATTAAAATCGACGTCAGGAGACACCGTCAAGCAGAGACACAAATCAAGGGCCCAGTCGAAATCGCAGCTCAGGCAATGAAACACAGGCTGGACACACATGAAATAGGAAAATCGAAACGATAATCCAAATGCCGTGCTTAAAGTCTCCAGCTGCAGGGTGCCATAGTAATCAAGCATCCGGTTGCGAAACAGTGGCAGGAGGGGCTCTGCGGCTTCTAACCCAGGACGGGCATCCATGTTTAATAAAACAAAATATCACCAAAACGCCCACAGCTAATGCTAGCAAAACAGGGAAGCCACCAAACAGACTTGAAAATATAGAATGAAAGAAGGCAGGGATGACTCCAAATATTTTCTTGAATTAAGTCACAAGAGCACTGCTAACTGTTTTAAAAAAGTGAGCAAGGCCAGAAGTGGAGGAGGCATTAAAGATTTGATGAACCTGATTGCTGAAATGTAACGGCAAATCAGTATTTAAAAGCGCCTGCACCTCTGTGCGCGTGTTAGCTATGTGAAGGACGAATGTTTCTCTGGCCGAACTCAGGGCCACCTCTTTTTGAGACAAAAGGGCTCTTATTCTACTCATACCATTGAACTCTGCTTTCAAGGTTGGGATGCGCAGCCAGATTGAAACATCTGAATTCCCTTGCGTAGGGGGATACAGAACGTTTTTGCAACAGACAACACGCTCTGATACAGTTACCACATAAGCGATACCTTTAATTAACCCACAACACTCTTCGTTATTCAACAGTAAATAACTTCCGTTCGCCAGTAATGTGAAAGTGGGAACGATAGCGGGAACCGGAGTGCCTTTCAAAACACAGGCTAAATTAGGCCGGTCCTGATTACAGGAACCATGTAACTGGATGTGCCTGCATATCAATGAATGGTCAGGAGACTCTGTGCATTCTTCCCCATTAAGATACACCTCTTTCTTGTCTTTCAGGCACCTGTATGTGAACGGAAGAGACCATGCCTCGTAGAGGAATGAGCTTCCTAATGGTTCATATCTCCCTATCGCAATATATCGCATACAATTAGTAAACTTGTATAAGGCAAATGGTAATGTGATTAATCCATGGATAAGCCACGTTGCAGCAGTGGCCTCAGCTACAGAGAACGGCAAAGATTCCAACCTCTCAATGTGTAACATGGAAAAGGATGTGTCACGCATAGAAAGCATGCGCTGTTTGTCAGTCAAATTAAATGGGGCAAAGAGGGAGGACACGTTCATGTAATTCCAGGGCACTCTACCTGCTTTAACTGTCTGCAGGGTCCACGCAAATTGCATTACAGAACGCAATTGATTTTGACCATGGTATAACACAGACACATCATCATTTACAATATCAACCACAGAGGATACAATATTATTCAACGTGTAGATGCGGGAAGAAAGCATGTTAATACTATTATCGACAACTGCAAGCACCTTTTCCAAATTAGCTTGATCAATAGCTCTTAGGCGCTTAGCAGCCTCAATTTGTGAAAGTTTCCAGATTTCATTGTAAACTGCATAAATCCACCGTTTAGATCTACCACTAGCCGGGCCCTTTATGAAATCATTCAAATCGACATTATCATTTAACTGGGATAGATGTAGTTTAACTGCAGTTAATGTAGAATGTTGTAGCCAATTCTGACATAATTTGCCCACTGAGTAAGTGGTGACAGTATGATCAGTATCAAAACGGGGATCAGGCCTGACTTGTGTAAAACCTTCAGTTAAACCCAAAAAGCGATGTTGGCAAGAATCAGAACTTCTGTGCCACATCAGCCAACCCTTCGGATCCAAGCCGGATATATTAAAGGATCAATTGTGCAATAATGTGTGCAATTCTCGAATGGAAAACTGTGTGAAATTATTTCAACCGGAATATTCTTCCAAATCAGGAATAGTAGGGGTGTTACATTTTTTTGAAGTAGCCAATCCAAAGCATGTTGTCTGGAAAATAGTAGAATTTAAAAACAACATATGATTTGGGATGAGACATGCACGGTGCAAAGCCTCAGTGCCTTGTACCTGCCAACTTTTAGAACCCTAAACCGATTTAAGGTCAATGGTTTCCTTCCATAGCTCGTACCCCTCAACAGCTAATTTGTCTAGAAAGGACTTCGAATACAACAATTTAGTATCGGTAAGTCTAACTTTGGACATGGACTTCTGTGTCATTTTAAAATAAAAGGACTCAGGACTTGATTGATTAAAGTCGGTAGAATAAGTGTACTTTTTAAAAAATGTACTGGAGCTGCCTTGTAATGGTGCTGGGCAATGTTCCCACTGTGTGTAATTTACAGTACCCCTTCTGGAACTCGTTTTATGCAGAAAATGGTTACCAAAATGTTGAAAGCAAAATAAATCACCATAATTAGCAGATTCAAAATATAAATCTTTAGCATCAAAGGCAGGATAATATTTCAAATCAGTGAATAATGATTCTACGGCCTGAACATCCCAATCATCAGAACATATGTTTTGTTTCACCACATCCCCCATGTTCACTCTGAGTACATGAGGGACATTAACCACTTCAGTAGGGCCATGGATTTGAAATTTAACTGCATCCCACACAATCCTATCAAGAACCGGCCAAGCAGTGATATTAACAAAATCCAAATCTTTTTTCAGTCTGTGTGCTGAATGTGATGAGGAAAAGGGGGCCAAAGTTCCATTAAGATGCCGAATGCATGTTCTCTCCTCGACATAGTGTCCATCGATGATACGGAAAAAATAAAACACAAAACCAATTGACATAAAAAGGTAAACTGAAAAAATCACCATCCAAATATATGTCCGAGGGGGAATCAAAAAATGTTTTTTAAAGAAAGAGACATAAATTGCACAACGTGAGGGTTTTGTCGAAGTCACTGAAACAGAGTCAAAGGAGAATCTGGATTCTGTGGCCAAACGTGTTTGTAAATCAGGCATAGATAAATCTGCTGGATAGGCGTAATCTAGGTCATCAATGTTATTAACGGGAAAAGTGTCTAATAATATTTGAAACAGCAGGCATCTCGAGGGCCACTTCTGGCTCAGCATTAGAAGTAGTGGCAAAACAGAATTTCTCACAATCGAAGGACAAGAGACTGCCGGTATCATACTATGAAGAATTGGCCACCCTGTGTATCTTGACATTGTCAATAGAGATAAACCTGTTTTCCTTACGACCTGGAAGTGGTGGTAAAATGACTGTTCTTGTGCCCTTCACTCCCAGAACGGGAACCGGTGCTCGATAGGAAGGACCAAATTCTTTCTTGTTATCCATCTTCTCTTGAACCAGTTCTCCAACTTTGGGTAGCCAGCCAACTACCGGGATCTGCAACGCATCATCCGACGTGGAGGGCAAATGTTCCTTTGCAAGACTGTCTCTGGTCTTTTGTAGATCCTGTAAAACATTGCAATGTTCATCTACGTCAAAGGCCGTGGCTTGGGCCACACAGTCTAGACCGTCGAGGTCAGGGACATACATCTTGATACCAAAGAGCATTTCGTACGGGGTCCGCCCACCCAGAGACCTTCTAGGGAGATTATTTAGAGCACGCTGCACGCCATTGAGATGGGCCAACTAGTTTCTGCAAGTGCCTATAACTCGTGCTGTCAAAGATTGCTTTAAGTCACGGTTCATTCGCTCCACTACACTATTACCCTCAGGTCTGTACGGAGACGAAAACTTGACTTGGACCCCCAACGAAATCATAGCATCCTTATACTCCTTAGAGGCGAAAGCCGGACCCTGATCCGAATGGAAGGTACCACAGGCAAAAATCCCTACAAAGACATGCAAATCTCTTACGACAGTCCGTGAATCAGCGCTGCGATGGGGCCATACCCACACAAAGCGTGTGCCTGAATCAACTGCTACTAAGATGTACTTATACGCAGTATCAGAAGAAAAATGACCGCAGTGATCTAAATAAACGCAACCCAGTGGTTTATTAGATATGTACAACTGTGTCTGTGGCGGACGCGCAGCAGTCGAAGGCTTAATCTGCTGGCAAATGTCACATTGAAGGACATAATCGCGCGTCTGTTTGTACAGTCCCCGCCACCAGAACCGTTGTTGTAGCTTTGTTACAGTGGCCGAGACGCCCGCATGTGCAGACGCCACACCTTCATGCGCCGCTGTAATCAATGTAGCCCTGCGATCCAAGTTGGGAATCAACCTTCCCCAACATCAGGAATTTTCACATAAGGAACCATATCGGGACTTAAGTGGTATGTGTACTTCAAAGGGAACCCCGCAGGATATTTACCTCCCTTCTCAGTGGTAGCAACAGCCGCCAAGATGTCATCATCTATATTACTTTTGGACCGTGTAACTGCTGCAACTAAATATTTTGATACTGCAGATTTCGCTGCTTTATCAGCAAGCGAGTTACCGACAGCGTGAACTCCAACACGCTGATGGCCGAGAGTATGAATCACAAACACAAGTGGCAACTGCTCTTTAAGCTCAGCCACTCGGACCCAGATCATCTTATGTCTTATTGTGCTACCCTTGGAATCAGGATAGTCATTCTGAATCCAAAAGAACAAGTTCTCATTGTAAGACTGGACACAGTAGTAAGAATCACTCACAATTAAAGTCGTCACACTAGGATCTGCGTACTCCAATGCAAGCATCAGAGCACGAAGTTCTGCTAATTGTGCGGTGCAGTCCCCTAGTGTCTGCGTGTGCACGACACTGGACTTGAACTCATCGTTCACCATGGCACCGACCACAATGGCACATGCGGAAACATAGGCATGTTTAGAGCCATGTAAATGATGCAATGGAAATCCTCCATGGGTCGCAGTGCTAAAGGAGCCGGATGAACGAATTCATACTGTAAGTACTCCTGCGACCGTAATGAGGCGTCAAAAATGAACGTGGCATCCTGGGATGTCAAGGATGCAGCCCATTGAATCCACCGAGGGTGCAAAGCTTTGGAATTCGGTACACTGGCTTTCGTGACTGCCTCCAAGGCAGGACACGGGGTAACAACCAACATGCGCTATCCCTGTGACAGGGCACGTTCCTTAAGAATTGCCATCTGCACAGCCGTCAAAACTTTCTCCACAGTGGAAAAGCGCAATTCAGCCGAAGCGTACAAGTGTGACTTGTAAGCAATAGGTACTGTGTCTCCTTCATTAAAAGTCAGGTACGTGAAACCCACCGTCCCGACTATGCGGGCAGTAAAATCCCAGGACTATTCTTATAGCCCATTTGACACCGCCGCAAGTAAAGGAGGTCCATTGGGAACGTAGACCATCCAATCTTTGGGCATAAAAACCATTGGAAATGTCAAGCGTGGTTTTAAACCGCTTACGCACAAGACTATTCACAAGGGCAGAGCCGTGAGTATTCTGTACTGCACAGTTACGGCAATGCGAGTTTAAATGCCAGTAATCCAATACCAAACGATATGAACGTCTGGCTTGTTTACAGTAAAAAGAGGGTTATTCATCGGTGACACACATATTTCAATTACACCTTGATATTCCAATTGTTCAAGGATAGCCGCGACGGAAGCCTTAGCTTCACGCCGTGTGGGATATTGAGGTTGAGGTTGTAGCTGAGACCGTAATGAATCTCATGGCATGGGGACAATTTATCCCAACCACATCGATTGCGGTACACAGCTGGCGCTAGAGCCAGAGCCCACTCTTCTGCAAAATGCAGCGCATCCCCTTTCGAGACTGTGTTCGCGAAACTTGGGAGGATTACCTCCTCCCCTCGTGGAGCTGCAAGAACAAAAGGTGGGGGCCAGTCAGCCTCTGAAAGCAAAATGTCATATGTAGACGAAAGATTTTCCCAAAATACCCCTTTAATGGTTCGCTGTATGTCACCCTCGATTAACAGGACAATTTCAAAAAGTCTATCAGGGGGAGCAACTCTTGTATCAGCTGTTTCAATCACAACATAAGTATCAGTCGCTGTCACCTTCAGTAGTGGACGCAGGGCCTCTCTCGCTATGGTAATCTCCACCGCGCTGTCCAGCAAGGTCAGAGCCCACGTCAGATTCCGAAGCCGCATGCTCACTATCTGTGGCATATCGATGCGCTGTTAAGGCTGCGACTTTTTCCTTGGCAAACCGCGGTCTCTTCGGTGTCGAGCCTTCCTGCCTTTCTGCACTGTTTTTCGGGCGGGGCTGGTCACGTCCTTGCTGGCCACCCCGACCCCTGCCGCCCCCTCCTCCACCGGTTGTCGGGCTGATGAGTCCTGAAAGGAACAAGGAGAGCGTTGGTCAGAAGCCTGAAATCGATCAGGAGATTTAATCATCGCGCGATCGCGCAAGTCATAAACACGTTCCGACTGCGCAGGCAACGGAGACGCAGGACGAGAAACCTGTGTTTGTTGTTGTTGCTGCTGCTTACCCTGTTTCTGTTTTTAAGCTAATTTTGTTTTTTGGACTTGGGCTGAACTTCCGTTTCCGAAGCTTGTACCTGGGGCTGCTTTTTCTCCTTAACAGAAAAAGGCTTAAGACCCTTACTATTTCGACTCCCGGTTTATAAGCTGCCACAATAATTTTCGCTAACTGTCAGGGTTTCTCGGCATCGGGGAGCGCCGCCAACATGTTAGCAACCTGAAAGTTCACTGCATCCCCCTTGGAATTAGCAAGGATGAGATCGCAAACCACATCAAAGGTGCCACACAGGCGCATGTCCAACTCAACCGCAGACTCCGGTCCGTGATCATCTTGAACACATTTAAGGACCGTAGACAACACTGACATAGACGGGGTGCCGTAGCACCTTGCATAGACCGCTGCAAAAGTCTTACCCCAGGTCTCACAGTCAACGAGCTCAGGGCCCAAATCTTTCGGCAAACTAAGCGTAAGAATCCGGTGTTTTTCACCAGGAGTCATATTAGGAAATACAGCTTCCAGCTGGTCAAATTTCTCGGCAAGCCAGAAAGGAAAATCATCCTTATCTTGCCCATTACGGCATTGACCATGACGGGACTGAGTTTCAAACCACCCTGTCCGGCCGGAAGCGCCGCACCCCCCGGGGCTCCACCCAGAAGATTACAGCCCATGCAATGCACTAAGGCTCTAATCACGGTAATTGCGACTACGTGTAGTCGTCGAAGTTCAGCCACATTACAATTGCTGTGTAGAGGATGAGGAGTAAATCCAGCCAAAACAGGCCAACTAGCGCCTGGAATGGACAAAGGACCCAACCTCGGAGCGGTCAAAGTGTGGGGTAGGGCGCCACCAAACCAAACTCGATGCTGCCAAACGTCAATAGGAACTTCTTGTGCCCTGTACGGAGCAAACTCATTAGGTACAGCCGTGGGAGTGTATGTGTGGAACACACGAGAATTAGCGTCCACCTCCGGAAATGTCACCCACGAATAAAATAGTTCGTAAGGGTAAGCAGCATCCGCACTCACAACCATTATCACAGCCAAGCCTTCCAAAGGGACATTGTAATTCCGCAAATGATCTCGCACCGCAATGTGACCATGCTGCGGTATGTCCACAGCTTGGGCCATGACAGCACCGGAATGTTGAAAAACAAAGGAAACTTTGTAGCACAACTGGGTAGTAATTCAAGGAAACCGTTTTAGTAAGAATCAAGCTTGAAAAGACCTATTTCTAAAATAGGTAGGTTTTTCCGACACCACCGTTTTCTGGAAACGGCAGTGAAGGGGTTAAGGATTGAATGATATACTACTCAAGTGTCATGATATAAGGCCAACAACGTATAGGCGCCATGTCGCGGGAATTCCGTTCTCCTACAGAACTGTGCATAGAGACCTGAAACCTCGGTGAATTAGGATGGCCCAAAACTCACCTCAGTATCCAAAATCCCCTTACCGAGCTAGCTACAGTGTCTCATTGGTCATAACAAACTCCCAATGTTTAGACAAACCAGAACATGAATTTAGATTACCTCAGGTATTGTGGAACACATGAACACTCTTTCGCTATATAATCATTTCAAACCAGAACGTGGAGTAAATGAGGACACGTGCATATTTGAAATATTTATTTACTAATGCAGGGTTCTCAAACACAGTATCTTATATAATACAAGCAAACATATTATAAGCAAAAAAGTTATCAGCATAGTTATTAGTCCATAAAAGGCGAATGGTGACAGCATACTAAGATGCTGTAATGAATAGGAATTAACAACACCTAATTCTCACCCTCCCTATTTAGCATAGTATTTTATATCTATGAAGGTCTCATTTGGGTTTTAGCAGGGCGGGCCCATACCTCAAAATCTCAGTGGCAGAGGATCACATCATCTTCCACCAGCTCTCTGCATGCGAAGCACCATCAAGTGTCTTACAAGTGTGTTCCGCACAACAATATAAAAACCCGCCTAGAGCCAGTTTTTGGCAGCAGCATGTGTGTTATGTCTATGGAGGTGCGAAGATCAGACCTCACAACAACACTGTGTCAAGTTATCCTTGGAGCCTTCAGCACGCACTGTGCAGACAGTGTACAGAGCAAAATTGATATCAGAGCAATAACATATTGTTTCTCAAGTAAATCACGAAGCTCTTCTGGGTTGAAAGCTAAAACAACAATTATGTGTTGTGTGCAAAATGAAGCAAAAAGGAAAAATGGTGTTTAAACATTTATGCTAACTTAACACAGTATATAGAAAAGAATTAGCTATATGACAATAGTTTATGTTCCATTCTTACCCTCCCTATAGAGAATAAGCACATCTGGATAAATAAATTGCATAAGTTTCATTTCCTTTGAACCATTAGTGAATTTCGAAAGTCTACTTTGATTAGCATGTTCCCTTTCTTTATCCGCCTTTAGTGAAGTTGTGAAAGTCTGTTGATCTAAAATAGCGTGTTCATTATTTTTCTCCTTCCCTTTAATTTTCGATTCCTAAATGATTCTCTGCCTTATTCATAGCTATACGATATTTCTAATTCTAGTTATAGACAGTTTGATCTGTGTTAATCTCTGGCTCATGATATATGATGATGATAATGATTAGATAAAGGTTTTCAAAACTTCCTGAGTCTGTGGTTATTATAAAAGAGTACAAACATTTTCAATTTGTATATGGTATTGTGTTGTCTACTTATTTTGCAGCTAGCTCCTTGATCCATTGTGATCTTAGGTACCTGTGGCGAGGATTGGTAAGTCAGGTACATTGGAAGTAGATAGAAAGGAATAGGGTTACTGGTAGTAGAGTGTAGGTTACCCGATTAAATAAAAGTGTAATGAAATATATTATGGGCCCAAGTGTGCATATTTGCGAATAAAATTAGTCGGGTGACCTGTGCGCTCTATCAGTAATTTTATGGTAGCAGAGATATGGTAAGGACTAGTTAAGATAGGTAGATAGGCTACTTGCTGATAACTGTGTAAAATATAATTGCTGATAAAAATGTTATTGCTGCTAAAAGTATCGATCGATCAAAAGTAAAATTGCTTTGAAAAGTTATGAAATGTTTTTGAAATATTTTTGATGAAATGCTGCTATATTTATTCATGTATTAACAAAACTCGTTAGTCAATCAATCACAGCATTTGTAAAGCGCTCTACTCACCCGGAAGGGTCTCAAGGCGCTGGGGGAGGGGTAAGTTACTGCTCGAACAGCCAGGTCTTGAGCTGCTTCCTGAAGGAGAGATGGTCTTGGGTTCGCCGAAGGTGGGTGATGAGGGAGTTCCAAGTCTTGGCTGCCAGGTAGGAGAAGGATCTTCCTCCGGCGGTGGCTCTGTGGATGCGTGGAACAGTGGCGAGTGCGTGGCTGGTCGATCGTAGCTGGCGGGTAGGCGTGTAGAAGGTTATGCAGTCGTTGAGGTACTTGGGGCCCAGGTTGTGGAGAGCCTTGTGTGCGTGGGTGAGGAGTCTGAACGTGATTCTCTTGCTGACGGGGAGCCAGTGCAGGTCTCTCAGGTGTAAGGAGATGTGGCTGTGTCGGGGGATGTCGAGGATGAGTCGTGCGGAGGCGTTCTGGATGCGTTGGAGTCTTTTTTGAAGTTTGGCTGTGGTTCCGGCGTAGAGGGTGTTCCTGTAGTCTATTCGGCTGGTGACGAGTGCCTGGGTGACGGTCTTCCTGGTTTCCGTGGGGATCCATCTGAAGATCTTGCAGAGCATGCGCAGGGTGTTAAAGCACGAGGCTGAGACGGCGTTGACTTGTCTGGTCATTGACAGGGAGGAGTCCAGGATAAAGCCCAGGTATCGTGCGTGGTCTGTTGGTTTGGGAGCGGTGCCCAGGGCCGGGGGCCACCAGGAGTCGACCCAGGCGGAGGGTGATGATCCCAGGATGAGGACTTCCGTCTTGTCTGAGTTCAGTTTAAGACGGCTGTTTCTCATCCAGTCGGCGACGTCTTTCATACCTTCGTGTAGGTTGGCTCTGGCGGTGGTGGGGTCGTTGGTGAGGGAGAGGATGAGCTGGGTGTCGTCGGCATAGGAGATGATGTTGAGGTTGTGCTGGCGTGCGATGGCAGCGAGGGGGCTCATGTAGACGTTGAAGAGGGTGAGGCTGAGTGATGATCCTTGTGGTACGCCGCAGATGACTTCGGTGGCCTCGGATCTGAACGGAGGGAGGCGGACTCAATGGGTTCTTCGGTGAGGAACAAGATGATCCACTCCAGCGCTTTCTCTCGGATTCCGACGTTGCTGAGGCGCTTCACTAGGGTGCGGTGGCAGACGGTGTCGAATGCTGCAGAGAGGTCCAGGAGGATGAGGGCCGCTGTTTGCCTGTTGTCGATCAGGGTTCTGATGTCGTCAGTGGCTGCGATTAGGGCGGTCTCGGTGCTGTGGTTGGCCCGGAACCCGGACTGCGAGGGGTCGAGGGATCCGGTCGTCTCGAGGAAGGCGGCAAGCTGTTTGTTGACGGTCTTCTCGATGACTTTGGCCAGAAAAGGAAGGAGTGAGATGGGACGGTAGTTCTTGAGGTCGGTGGGGTCCGCCGTCGGTTTCTTCAGGAGGGTGGTCAGCTCGGCGTGCTTCCAGCTCTCCGGGAAGGTGGCAGTGAGGAAGGAGGAGTTGATGGTGTCTCAGGGATGGGGTGCGATGGTGGCGTCGGCTTTGTTGAAGACGTGGTGTGGGCACGGGTCGGTTGGTGATCCGGAGTGGATGGAGTTCATCGTGCGGGTGGTGTCTTCGGTGCTGATCGGGGTCCAGTTGCAGAGGGTGGTGGTGGCGGGCGCTGGTTCGGTGGTGGGGTGCGTGGTCTGTGCGTCAAAGCTATTGTGTATGTCGGCGATCTTGCGGTGGAAGAATGAGGCGAGTGAGTTGCAGAGGTCTTGCGAGGGAGTGATGTCGTTGTTTCCGGCGCTGGGCTTGGAATACTCTTTGACGATGCTGAAGAGTTCCTTGCTGTCGTGGGTGTTGTTGTCCAGTCGTTCTTTGAGTGCCGTCTTCTTGGTGGCGCGGATCAGCTGATGGTGTTTGCGGATGGCGTGCTCTAGGGCGGCCCTGCTGTCTGTGGTGTGGTCGAGTTGCCAGGCTTTCTCGAGAGTGCGGCAGTTCTTCTTGGATTCCTTGAGTTCGTCGGTGAACCAGGGGGTTTTCTTGCTGCCGGGTCTGCTGGGAGGGTTCTTTAGTGGTGCGAGGTCATCGGCGCAGGCGGTCAGCGACTTGGTGAGGTTGCTGGCTGCTTCGTTGGGGTCTGTTGTGCTGGTCGGAGTGTTCTGGCTGAGGGAGGCGGTGAGCTGCTCGGAGGTGATCTTGCTCCAGCTTCGGCGGGGGACCTGTTGCGGGTGGTGGTGGGTCGTAGTTCTTCTGAAGCTGAAGTGGACGCAGCTGTGGTCGGTCCAGTGGAGTCCGGTGGTGTGGCTGAAGGAGATGTGCTTGCTGGATGAGAAGACGGGGTCAAGCGTGTGGCCGGCGTAGTGGGTGGGGGTGTTCACCAGTTGCTTGAGTCCGAGGTTGGCGAGGTTGTCCAGCAGGGCGGTGGTGTTTCTGTCGTTGTTGTTCTCCAGGTGAAAGTTGAGGTCCCCTAGGAGGATGTAGTCGGTGGAGGGCAGGGTGTGCGGGCTGATGAAGTCTGCGATGTCTTCGCTGAATTGTGTGCGTGGTACAGGTGGTCTGTAGATGAGGGTGCCGCGGAGGGTGGTCTTGGGGTCAGTGTGTATCTGGAAGTGCAGGTGTTCAGCGGCGGTGAAGGTTTCGTCGGAGTTAGTTGAGATGCGGATGGTGTTCTTGTGTACGATGGCGATGCCTCCTCTCGTCTGGTTGACGCGGTCCTTCCGGGTGATCTTGTATCCGTCCGGGATGGCTATGGCGATGTCGGGCACTGAGGAGGCGTTCATCCAGGTTTCGGTGAGGAAGGCGACGTCCGGTGCTGTCGTGTCGAGCAGGTCCCAGAGTTCCACTGCGTGCCTGTGGACGGAGCGGGTGTTGAGTAGGATGCACTTCAGGTTGTTGCTGCTGGTGCTTGACTTGGCGGGGGTGGTGCAGGTCCGGGAGCAGGTGAATCTGCAGGCTTGGCAGGCGAAGGGTCCGTGGGTGCGTCTCGGGGTTGCTTGGTAGCAGGCAGGGTTCCGGCTGGCATTGAGTGCATAGAGGGTGGCGGCGTCGTAGGTCCGTCGGCTAGTCTTGCATCGGCGGGGGCCAGGGGTCCTGGCGCTGGGCGCGGTCCAGGCGCGGACGGGCGCAGACGGGCTTGCCTTCGGCGCACAATCGGCGCGCCCGTTGCGCGTGTCTGCTGCGCGTGCAGGGGGGCGTCATGAATGAGGAGCCGGGAGGGAGGGTCAGCTGGGTGGCGGGAGCGGGGCGGCGATTGGGCAGGAGGGGGGCGGGGCCGCAGGGAGGCAGTGGCGGGAAAAGTGGTTGGTCGGGCGGCTCTGCGGCGGCTGGGTCGTCCGGCAGTGCAGGCAGGAAGCAGGAAGCAAAACAGGAAGCAAAACAATACCAGCCAAGGAGCAACGGTGCGTGGGGGCGACCTCGCCTGGAGTGCAGGCTCAGCGGTCGCTGTGACTGTTATATGTTTGTCTGGAATCCCCGAGGCAGAATAGCGGGTGGTGAGGAGAATCCACCTCGCAGTGAGGTCAGTGGCTCGAGGAAAATTAGTGCATGGTTAGGCAGACCTGGAAGCGCTAATTAGGGTTTTCTGTATGAATAATTGAATGAATGGTAGCAACGAGTTCGCTAACGAAACTTCAATTGTGATATAACCTAGTAACGGTCACACGGGAGGAATAGGAGGTTCATCGGAGCTTGAATGATAGCAAAAGGGTTCGCTAGTGAAACTTTAGACTTAGTATGTATTCCGAAAAGAAGTGGATGAGTCAAAGAAGTAGCAGGTTCTCTAATGCTTGTTTGAAGGATAGGCAGAAGGGATCTAGCCGCAGTATATGAAAAGTATACAGAAGAGGTTTACTTGCAGTGAAACAAATCTTTCCTTTTGAGACACTCGAGTACAGTGGCGAATGTTATACGTTGTAAATTAAATAAAGCACTTGCACTCTGTGCCGCGCTGGTATTCGTCGAAACAGCGGGTGTGTAACGGAGCTGGTATTGTAAAGGAGGGCTGAGCACAGGAGCGTGAGAACGCGTCTCACGGAAAGGCCGCGCTCCCATTGGTAGAAACTATTCGCAACCACAGTGTTGATTGGTTGTCGAAAATTGAAAGACGCGCTAGCATTGGAAAATATTGTAAACAGAAGTACGTATTTTTATACGATTTAAGTCTTTGCAAAATATATGTGGTATCCGACTCATCCCGAGACTCGACCTGATCCAAGATATCAAGGGTTTGTGAGAGATCAGTGGAAAGGTCGTAGACTAAACGAAATGTACGGAAACAAGAGAAAAATGACTCTGGTAACCAGAATAAAGAATTATTTTAAAAAAGACAAGACAATTAAGACTAGAGAAGGAGTTATCATTCCACCACCAAACACTCCCGCTTCATTTATGATGTTTGACAGAGGGTATCATGCTTGTGTATGGTTGGAAAATTGGGTGGAATACACTAAAGATGACGGAATTTTAGCATTTCCCTTAGAAGGTACCTTTAATGGTAGGATTTTGTTTAATTTGAGGACTCGAATGAATTATTTGCATCCCAGACCCAGACTAACGCAATATGAGGCCCTAGAAGAATGGGAAATAGAGGCTTTTGAGAGAGACAGACCCAGAATGGACAAAGGGTTAGCAACATTTTACCCAAAAGCAAAGAAAGAGACCCGAGAGAAAAGAATGAAAGAATGGAGACAGAACATGATGGTAGAAGGACTGTTCCCAGTATTAACTGTAGACGAACCCGTGGGAGGAAAAAGGACAGAGAAAACTAGACACTTAATAACTACTGGTGATTCTGAGGATAAATACCTGGAGGATTTATTATTGAAAAATCCACCACCATATTATGAGGACCGTAGGTCCCTGAGTACGAAAAATCCATTCTTTAGGCCTCCCTGTAATGGGGGGGTCGAGCACGTCCGAACTGACTGTTCCATATTATAGGCCTTCCTGTAATGAGGGACCAAGTATGGCAAATCCAAGTGCACCGAATCTTTACCCTCCCTTGATCCCACAGATTGTACATGAAACCACCATGGAAAAGGTATTACAGGACCGAGAGAGAGGCTTTAATTAAACAGAGAACTGAACTCATTCAGAAGATTTCCCAGTTAAATACAAGTCCTGAGGCTTTAACAATTCCAGTAACTATTGGCCCAGTTGTTCCTCTGTACGGGGATAAACAGGCTAGTCCAAAAACTCCAGTTGTAACTCCATCTGTAGTGCAGCCAAGAAAAGAGCCATTAATGATGATCAGGCAAGTGAATGCAAATCTGTAATTTCCCTGCTGGATTTACCCATAAGGGAACCAGAAGGCAATTCACAGAGAAAGAACATTCATATTGGTGCAAGAGAAGTCCAGATTGAGTCCTCGTCATCTGGTACTAGAGGTGCCACAGTAGTGACTCCTGAAGAAATAGATCGATGGACCCGAGAACTAGAGAAAATAAATCCTCAGCCAAAACCATTAGATATTTACAAATTAAGAATAGAATTGGAAGAACTGATGGCTGGGAACATGGGATTGGACAGGCTGAACACCCTTAGTGAGGAAGAATTACTATTAATTTGCAAAAGTATTACTCGAAACACCAGAGTGTTCCATGAAAAATTAATGGAGACCGCAGCTAGCATGGGAATAGATTTTAGCAGATCCAAAGTATTGTTAAAACCCTACAGAGCAGAATTTTCTGACAAAGATTTAGAAAACATGAACGTGTCAGGAAAAAAGGTGCATATAAGAGAATTGCTGAACCTGTTACAGAAATGGGGAGACTTAGAAAAATGGAAAGCCAGGTGGGCAAAGAAAAAGGAAGACAGTAGATCCAGACAAGTGACTTCTAAATATGTTCTAAAAGAAGCTGACAAGGCAGAAAAATGATATCCTATGAGAGAAGTGCCAGGTGGAGGATATGTACATGTTACATGGTCCAGACAAGATATTGTGTCATTTACGAATGATTTCCCAAAATTATGAGAGAAACCTGTAGAGTGGTACAGACAAGTTGAGAGATTTGTTAAAATCCAAAAATGCCTCCTGAAAAATCTAGATGGGTTCTTTGACATTGTAGTTCCTGTAGATTTATGGACAGAATGTAAAATTGCTGTTGATTGGCCAAGTGAAGAATACGCCAGAGACCCAAAGACAGGAGCGCCCTCAGGGGAAGTGATGAGGAAGTATAACCAGGTAATGCTGTACCTGAAAGGAAAGGTGCCTGCAAAAGAAACTGATTGGACATGAATAGATAGAACTACCCTGAATCGAGATGAAACTGTGCATTCATACTATGAACGACTGTTACAGGTGTTTAAGACATACAGTGGCCTGGACAATATTGAGATAAAGGACATGACCCACTTCATTTATCGATTTGTTTTAGGATTAAGACCTGAAATTTCACAGTGGATTAAAGATAATAAAATCTGTTGGCAAGCCAAACCTATAGATGAAGTCCTTAAATATTCAAAATACTGCGAAGATGAGCTAGAAAAAAAGAAAAAGGAATTAAAAGAAAAAGTCATGTGGGCACAAGTAAAATTAGCAGAGCACCAAGAACAGCAGTTAAGCAAAATTACAAATACTCAAATTCAGGACCCTGGGGGTGGAGGAAAACCAAGAGTAAAAATGAGTCGAGAAGAGGCCAGGAAGAAGTTCCCATGCCATGGGTGCGCAAAAATGGGGCACTGGAGGGACGAGTGTAAGGCTGTGCAGAACGATAATGTGTAAATTAATGATTTAAATCCACAGGCGCAAAATGAGGGACCACGGAAGACACAGCAACAGGTAAAACAGAATCAGTTGCCTCGTGCACCTAGGCCAAACTATAGGAGCAAAGCACAACATGGTGAGGAAGCAGAGGTTTGGGAAGGAAGGGAGGATAGAAATGCAGCAACTTCGCAATTTCTGTTGAATGATACTTTCCTCTGTGACGAACCTTTCTGACGGTGCCTGAGGGGGGAGGATGAGGAGTGCGTGCCTGGCGCCTTCTTGCCGGTAGACCAGTCAGGGCCATACATTGAAGGAAAGGTTGAAGGGAATGACGTCACCTTTCTGTTGGACACTGGTGCTACCCGTTCTACTGTGAGAACAGCAGACGTTCCAAACCTACCCCTCTCGGGAGAAGCGATCCAAGTAGTGGGCATTTCTAATAAATTAATTGGTACCCCAGTTACAGAACCCATGGAAATTAAAATAGGGAATTTCAAAGAAATGGATAGATTCGTTGTTTGCGATTCAAGTCCGGTGAACTTACTAGGATGAGATTTGCTGTGCAAAATGAACTGCACCATCTTTTGCACACCAAAAGGCGTTGAAATTCAGACCCCAGATGGAGACGAAATTTCCAAATTAATGTTAATAAGACCTGACTCAGAAATTAAAAGACTGACAATACAAGACTTACCTGAAGAGCTCCAACAGACAGTGAAACTAGAAGTGTGGGATTTCACTGGGAAAGATGTAGGACTAATGGCAAATATTGACCCAATTAAAATTTCTATAAAAGAAGATGCAGTTTACCCAAATACTAAACAGTATAAAATGAGTGCAGAAGTGAAAGCAGGAGTTGCTATTGAAATAAAAAGGTTGTTGGAAGCAGGCATCATACAGGAGGTAATGACCAGTCCTTGTAATTCACCCATAATTGGAATAAAGAAACAGAGTGGTAAGTACAGGGTAGTACAGGACCTGCTCAAGGTAAATAAAATTGTTGTTCCTTGCTGTCCTATTGTGCCAAACCCTGCAGTGATCTTGTACCAAATACCATGGAATGCTGGATGGTTTACTGTCATTGATTTGTGCCATGCATTCTTTTCAATCCCATTGCATCCAGACAGAAAATGTCTTTTCTCATTTGAATTCGACAGTCATGTTTACGTCTGGAATCATTTTCCTCAGGGGGACACGGAGAGTCCTTCTATTTTCAATCAAATTCTGAAAAAATGCCTTGAATCCTTGGTATTGCCTAGAGAATCAGTCCTGGTGCAATACATAGATGACCTTTTGGTGGCGTCTAAAAGCAGGAAAGACTGTGTCGTGGACACCATTGCCTTACTGAACCATTTAGGTGAAGGGGGACATAAAGTGTCACCAGACAAACTACAGTTCTGTACCTCTTCAGTGAAATATCTGGGGACCAGATAGAGAAAGGTATCAGGAAAGTTACCACAGAGAAAATTAGGATAATTCGAAACATGCATCTGCCCAATACCCAGAAATAAATCAGAATGTTTCTTGGAGTTGTAGGATACTGTAGGCAGTGGATTGTATAATTTGCAGCCCTACCAAGACCATTGATAAAAATGACAAAGCAATGAGCAAAAGACCCAGTGGGATGGGATGATGAAAGCATGTCAGCTTTTGTGAAATTACGAGAATGTCTGTGTACAGCTCCCGCATTCTCGAATGCATGATTACTCAAAGGAGTTTGCACTGTTTTGTGACACACGAGACAATTGTGCACTTTCAGTCATGACCCAAAGTCATGGTTTAACAAGACGTCCTGTAGCATATTTTTCCTCTACTTTAGATCCAGTGGCTGCTGGATTATCTAGATGATTCAGAAAAGGGGGTGGTGATGAACAGAGTGTCTGAATTAAGCAGACCACTCTTACCCAGTCCAAAGATCAGGGCTTGATCCATCACCGTTATTTATCTCACTGCACCATCCCAGCTCAGAACCTGGCTATATGCAAATCAGTCTGTCCCTGGCCCAGTGCATCATGGGAACAGGGCAGACTAAACAACCAAGCCAATTCTTCACCAGAAAGGAGACAAGCTACCGGGGACCGGTTTCTGGCATTTCAGCCTTCTTCGGCCCGGCTTGCTTGAATCCTGATGGTGCAGTGAGAAAGGGACTCATGTCTGAGTATACCCTGCCACACCTATAGTGGCCAAAAACGATTCAGAAAAGGGGGTGGTGATGAACAGAGTGTCTGAATTAAGCATACCACTCTTACCCAGTCCAAAGATCAGGGCTTGATCCATCACCGTTATTTATCTCACTGCACCATCCCAGCTCAGAACCTGGCTATATGCAAATCAGTCTGTCCCTGGCCCAGTGCATCATGGGAACAGGGCAGACTAAACTACCAAGCCAATTCTTCACCAGAAAGGAGACAAGCTACCGGGAACCGGTTTCTGGCATTTCAGCCTTCTTTGGCCCGGCTTGCTTGAATCCTGATGGTGCAGTGAGAAAGGGACTCATGTCTGAGTATACCCTGCCACACCTATAGTGGCCAAAAACGATTCAGAAAAGGGGGTGGTGATGAACAGAGTGTCTGAATTAAGCAGACCACTCTTACCCAGTCCAAAGATCAGGGCTTGATCCATCACCGTTATTTATCTCACTGCACCATCCCAGCTCAGAACCTGGCTATATGCAAATCAGTCTGTCCCTGGCCCAGTGCATCATGGGAACAGGGCAGGCTAAACTACCAAGCCAATTCTTCACCAGAAAGGAGACAAGCTACCGGGGACCGGTTTCTGGCATTTCAGCCTTCTTCGTCCCGGCTTGCTTGAATCCTGATGGTGCAGTGAGAAAGGGACTCATGTCTGAGTATACCCTGCCACACCTATAGTGGCCAAAAGCGATTCAGAAAAGGGGGTGGTGATGAACAGAGTGTCTGAATTAAGCAGACCACTCTTACCCAGTCCAAAGATCAGGGCTTGATCCATCACCGTTATTTATCTCACTGCACCATCCCAGCTCAGAACCTGGCTATATGCAAATCAGTCTGTCCCTGGCCCAGTGCATCATGGGAACAGGGCAGACTAAACTACCAAGCCAATTCTTCACCAGAAAGGATACAAGCTTCCGGGACCGGTTTCTGGCATTTCAGCCTTCTTCGGCCCGGCTTGCTTGAATCCTGATGGTGCAGTGAGAAAGGGACTCATGTCTGAGTATACCCTGCTACACCTATAGTGCCCAAAAACGATTCAGAAAAGGGGGTGGTGATGAACAGAGTGTCTGAATTAAGCAGACCACTCTTACCCAGTCCAAAGATCAGGGCTTGATCCATCACCGTTATTTATCTCACTGCACCATCCCAGCTCAGAACCTGGCTATATGCAAATCAGTCTGTCCCTGGCCCAGTGCATCATGGGAACAGGGCAGACTAAACTACCAAGCCAATTCTTCACCAGAAAGGAGACAAGCTACCGGGGACCGGTTTCTGGTATTTCAGCCTTCTTCGGCCCGGCTTGCTTGAATCCTGATGGTGCAGTGAGAAAGGGACTCATGTCTGAGTATACCCTGCCACACCTATAGTGGCCAAAAACAATTCAGAAAAGGGGGTGGTGATGAACAGAGTGTCTGAATTAAGCAGACCACTCTTACCCAGTCCAAAGATCAGGGCTTGATCCATCACCGTTATTTATCTCACTGCACCATCCCAGCTCAGAACCTGGCTATATGCAAATCAGTCTGTCCCTAGCCCAGTGCATCATGGGAACAGGGCAGACTAAACAACCAAGCCAATTCTTCACCAGAAAGGAGACAAGCTACCGGGGACCGGTTTCTGGTATTTCAGCCTTCTTCGGCCCGGCTTGCTTGAATCCTGATGGTGCAGTGAGAAAGGGACTCATGTCTGAGTATACCCTGCCACACCTATAGTGGCCAAAAACGATTCAGAAAAGGGGGTGGTGATGAACAGAGTGTCTGAATTAAGCAGACCACTCTTACCCAGTCCAAAGATCAGGGCTTGATCCATCACTGTTATTTATCTCACTGCACCATCCCAGCTCAGAACCTGGCTATATGCAAATCAGTCTGTCCCTGGCCCAGTGCATCATGGGAACAGGGCAGACTAAACTACCAAGCCAATTCTTCACCAGACAGGAGACAAGCTACCGGGGACCGGTTTCTGGCATTTCAGCCTTCTTCGGCCCGGCTTGCTTGAATCCTGATGGTGCAGTGAGAAAGGGACTCATGTCTGAATATACCCTGCCACACCTATAGTGGCCAAAAACGATTCAGAAAAGGGGGTGGTGATGAACCGAGTGTCTGAATTAAGCAGACCACTCTTACCCAGACCAAAGATCAGGGCTTGATCCAACACCATTATTTATCTCACTGCACCATCCCAGCTCAGAACCTGGCTATATGCAAATCAGTCTGTCCCTGGCCCAGTGCATCATGGGAACAGGGCAGACTAAACTACCAAGCCAATTCTTCACCAGAAAGGAGACAAGCTACCGTAGACCGGTTTTTGGCATTCCAGCCTTCTTCGGCCCGGCTTGCTTGAATCCTGATGGTGCAGTGAGAAAGGGACTCATGTCTGAGTATACCCTGCCACACCTATAGTGGCCAAAAACGATTCAGAAAAGGGGGTGGTGATGAACAGAGTGTCTGAATTAAGCAGACCACTCTTACCCAGTCCAAAGATCAGGGCTTGATCCATCACCGTTATTTATCTCACTGCACCATCCCAGCTCAGAACCTGGCTATATGCAAATCAGTCTGTCCCTGGCCCAGTTCATCATGGGAACAGGGCAGACTAAACTACCAAGCCAATTCTTCACCAGAATGGATACAAGCTTCCGGGGACCGGTTTCTGGCATTTCAGCCTTCTTCGGCCCGGCTTGCTTGAATCCTGATGGTGCAGTGAGAAAGGGACTCATGTCTGAGTATACCCTGCCACACCTATAGTGGCCAAAAACGATTCAGAAAAGGGGGTGGTGATGAACAGAGTGTCTGAATTAAGCATACCACTCTTACCCAGTCCAAAGATCAGGGCTTGATCCATCACCGTTATTTATCTCACTGCACCATCCCAGCTCAGAACCTGGCTATATGCAAATCAGTCTGTCCCTGGCCCAGTGCATCATGGGAACAGGGCAGACTAAACTACCAAGCCAATTCTTCACCAGAAAGGAGACAAGCTACCGGGGACCGGGTTCTGGTATTTCAGCCTTCTTCGGCCCGGCTTGCTTAAATCCTGATGGTGCAGTGAGAAAGGGACTCATGTCTGAGTATACCCTGCCACACCTATAGTGGCCAAAAACGATTCAGAAAAGGGGGTGGTGATGAACAGAGTGTCTGAATTAAGCAGACCACTCTTACCCAGTCCAAAGATCAGGGCTTGATCCATCACCGTTATTTATCTCACTGCACCATCCCAGCTCAGAACCTGGCTATATGCAAATCAGTCTGTCCCTGGCCCAGTGCATCATGGGAACAGGGCAGACTAAACTACCAAGCCAAATCTTCACCAGAAAGGAGACAAGCTACCGGGGACCGGTTTCTGGCATTTCAGCCTTCTTCGGCCCAGCTTGCTTGAATCCTGATGGTGCAGTGAGAAAGGGACTCATGTCTGAGTATACCCTGCCACACCTATAGTGGCCAAAAACGATTCAGAAAAGGGGGTGGTGATGAACAGAGTGTCTGAATTAAGCAGACCACTCTTACCCAGTCCAAAGATTAGGGCTTGATCCATCACCGTTATTTATCTCACTGCACCATTGTCATGGCCGGGTTTTCTGATTAGATGGGATCAGCCCCTAGGGGCCCCTCCAACCCAGCCAGAACGTAACCACATCCCTCCTCAGGACCATCTATCCAGGAACCTGGGTACCTACCTGAGGATGGGGAACTCGCAATATACAAGCTCATATTATTAGAAACACCACTAAATCTATAGGGATACTAAGAATACTCACTGATTACTAAGGATATCCATGCCCTACACTACACTCATACCTTATAGTCTCGCGGCCACTCAGACCCAGACTAATCTACCCTAGGGCAGATATGACACACAATCTGGCGTGTCTACACACGTGGGTCTGCAGCCCCAGTGCTCTCCCTTTTTTCCAAACGGTTCGCAATCCGGCAAACCTCCACGTTGGTCATCCCCCCCAACGCTCTCACTTACACAAGCCACAATCCTGTGGGTATACACACTGACCACAATCAGTGCTCTCATTAACGCCGTATATCAACGACGACCACATTCCTATGAACACCTTCAGTTTTCTGTCTCTTCACTAAGGGTCTGCTACTACAATATTATTATAGGATAGCTGAATTACTTAGTGTCAACAATTCCCTAGCTCAAGGGCTCCCTGTTCTCCCTATTTATTCAGACTTACCGGATCAGGGGCAGCATCTGTTCTGGCTGTAACATCTGACTAGGAGAAAAAGGTTACCTATGCTTTGGAACAGAAGACGCTGTTTACAGGATTATGGGAGGGTGTACTAACTTGGTCCCTTAGTTGCAGGTCTCCTCTCTCCCTAATTATTCACTATTACTTACCTGATCAGGGGTCGCATCTGTTCAAACAGTAATACCTACTAGGAAAGGAGATTACCCTCACTGTATGGGGACAAAGATATACACAGTATGTGATTGAGTTATTCCTTGATTTAAGCGCTCCTACTCCCTTCTGATCCATCAGTGGCTCAACGGCAACTGGCTAGGATATAGGCTAGCTTTATCATAAAAAAACTCATGCACTGTAGTTCACTAATTAATGGGGATGTTTATTGTAAAGTACACATATACAAAACTATGGGGTCTCTATAACTAGCAGTAACTTTAACACACCGCTGAAAGAAAAGGATTAAACATACAATTTATCTGCAGGGTAACAGGATCTTTTACCACACCGCTGAAAGGGAAAAGATTAGACATACAATAGCCTAGGGAATAAGAACAAGATTAAGGTGTAAGTGTAAAGGGGACTAGTTCAGACTACCTCACCTATTAGAAGGAAGATTTCTCTCTGCCTCTGGTGGGATTAGGGCTCTCTCTGTCTCTCCCTCCTTCACCACATCACCACGCCTCTGGTTCAGTTGCTCCAGCTGACAGCCTTCTTTGATGCTCTCTGCACTGCTCTCTCTCCTCATCTTCAGCAATCGTCTGCCTTCTTTCTCCATTCAAGAACTGCACTCTATTCTGCAGCTCCAGCAGACATCCTTTCCTCTCTCCAAGCTGAACTGAGCTCCAAGCTGAACTGAGCTCCAAGCTGAACTGAGCTCCAGGCTGAACTGCACACAAGCTGGAATGAACACTCCTCCTTTCCTGCAGCTCGCTAATATGGAAGCTTGTCCTTTCATGGAAAGTTACGGCCAGTAACCTGCCGCCCACCAAATTCTTGTACCTCCCCGTACCAAGGACACATTCCCAGCTGGCCAGCCTGAAGTTGTGTCTTCGGAGTGGAGAAAAATACATTCCTTCGATAAGGGCCAGCCTGAGCCGGTTCTCTCCAAGCGAACAACAGCTTTAACTATAAACTTTACCTTTACTCTAAAAGCCTCTCAGCTCCATCAAGATGGAGTCCCTCTAGTTCTAGGCCTGTAGGCCTGAAAGGGATGAAATGCCCCTTAGCTCTGCCAGAATACCTACATAAACCATACCAATGTGTCAAGTATGTCAAAGCCAATAGGCAATAGACAGGTTAGAGTCAAGAATAAGGGATCTATCATCATATTAAGCAGCTATCCTCTTCTAGGTCTGGAAGAAAGGGCTTAAAAGGGCCAACACAAGCTAAGAATACCTATCCTAGATGTGAGCAAGATTAAAGTCTATATCACTGCTAAATAGAGCCAAAAACCCTGCCAAGACATTCCACCCTTAGACTTTATCTTGCGAACATCTATAAACAACAACATCCATATAAACAAACATCAACACAATCTATCAATAAACCAAAAACCAAAAAGACTCTCTAAAAAGAATGACAACTTAAGGAAATTCCACCTGAAACTCAATGTAGGGAATACAAATCTAACAACCAACTGAAAACAAATCAAAGCACCCTTGACTTGAATGCTGAAACATATCTAAGATTGGATCTGATAACAACAGAAACTAACCAAAGCATCCTCAAACTAAATGTGCCTCAACTTCTAGTGATAACTAGTGAAGTCTACTGATGTAGGGACTTATGTGTTGAATGAAAACAGCAAGGGGCCTAAATGGGGCCTACCTACTTCGGACAACTTAAGAACTAAATGTGTTTCAACTTCTGATGAAAAAACAACAAAGGGCCTAAATGAGGCCTACCTACTATGGTCAACTTAGGCTAATGATGACTCATGAAATCTATTGGTGTAGGGGCTTGTTTGTGGAATAAAAATAACAATGGGCCTAAATGAGGCCTACTGACATTTGTCAATTTAAGGAAACATTTTGGTGAAATCTGAGAAGTAAACATGACAAACCGTTCTCAAGGTCTGGGCAAACATTAATACATAATCATACTAAAAGACACACCTCCCAGGACAACCTAAAGTCTAGGGTAACCACCCTTTGATCAATTAAGGTGAAAGTGTAATAACAGGAAAATAAAGACAACCCCATTTCTACAAGATAGCTGGTGTATATATAAAAATACATAACACCTAGTTTCTTCACACTGTGGAACACATGTGTGCACCACCATTCAAAAAAAAAAAAATTGTCCTTCATTGGCAAAAACTGTTTTGAAGAAAACAGGAAAACTATAATAGGTGACTGCATCCTAAAAAGCAAAGATAGAACTACGGAAACATCAAAACCAAGATGACATGTTTTTGTTTTTAAAAGTGGGGCCTGTTCATAGTGATTGCAAAGAAAAAAACATGGGAATAATGCAGGCCAAGGAATTACATAACCAAATCCTTTTGCGGGAAATCTTATCATGATGTATTCTGTCACAAATAAAAAAAAATTGTCTCTGTTTTTTTTTTTTCTTCAAAAATATAAGTCCAATGTCAATTTTGGGACATCAGTGTAGGTCACCACCCGGCATCTTCGGTATCCGGACACTTCCTCCGATGCGGCCATCCACCACCAATCCGGTCTGGTCTGGTCTGGATCCATCTTCCAAAAATAACAAACTAACATAAAAACATGAAAGTAAAAAACTAAAATAAGAAAGGAAGTGGGGGGGGGGCAATCATAACAAGACAGGCCGTGTTCGGAGCCTGCAGAGGAAAAAAAAAACCCGCCTTCACAAACCAGCTGGTCTGCCAAGGTCGACAAACACATTCTTTGTAAGCTGTTCCCAGGCCTGATTTCTCTAACTAACGAAAGCTAGCATTTAAAAAAAAAAAAAACAATTCTGTTACAATGTACTGCTACCTAAAAGCTCCACTTTCTAAAAGACTTTAGTCTAACTAATTCATCATTTATTCAGCATGCAGATCAACATACAAAAAGGGGCAATTTACTTCTGCACACAAGACTATACAGTCTGCATTTGAAAAAACGAATTATCATGGACTATTGGGTTTAATATTTCTCTGCACATATATCTATCAGGCAGCATGTTTATCGTGCAAGGTATTAAAAATATATATTGTCAGCTGTTGAAAGAGAAATAATTTTAAAACAACATAAAATGCAGACACATTTCACCATTGCATTTTGTTCAACCAGGGGCAACATGTAATTTTGCATTACAGCGTAATTAAACATGCAAGCTATTTAATCCAACCTAATAAAAGGGCCAAATTCATATATTATCAAACAGCCATTTATTTTCTAACTGAGTGGGTTAACTTACATATGCCGGTTTTGCTGCATATCAAAACATTCACATTTGAAAAAAGGTTCAGCTTGCATCAGGGAAAATAATAATGAGAACACATTTATTTTAAAAGCACACGGTTGCCTTTCACTAATTAAAAGCACATGTTACCATGCACTGTCGGGCAAGATTGATTATTCTCAACCTGTGATCATTGCAAAACATCGGCCAGCACATTCCTTTCTAGATGGAAAACCCTCAAAGAAATAATTAATGAAAACAGCCCCGTAGCGTGCACTCTAACTGGGCCATCTTTTTAACATTTCACACATTTTAAATCATGCATTCAAAAATAATTCTCCACATGTCTGTGGATGCATATTAAGAAGCACATTTAAAAGAACACAGCTCTCACCGTGCAAACCCTTATCTCAATCCGACTGGCTGATTTACAACTTACCGACCTCTAAGAGTCAGACACATGAAGTCATCAGTTCCAAGGCAAACCCACACAAATTCGTAGACGCATTTCAAAAAGAATGTTAAATGAACAGAGCCCTTCGCAAAGCACAAGATGTTACCTTTCCGTCAAGAAGCTGACAAAGCACGTAGGCAGACCCAGGAACCAATAAAAGTCAAAATCAAACCACCAATCATCAAAATATTCACTGACTATTATAGTCAGTTCAGATAACCATGCATGTTAAACAGCATATTAAAATAAAGACTGCCATCTCAATTCAAGATATTAACCCTTTGGCAGCTCAAGCACAATCAATTCCCAATGACTGCAGATACATGGGAAAATCATGAACTCATCTCTCCACGTTTACAGATAACACGTACGCACATCTTCAAAACGTTATCCCCAAGCACCCGAGAGAGATCCAGCTCTCTCCTGCCTAACGTAATGATAACATGCCCTGTCTAAGCCATGACCACATGGCGCTATTCACAAGCCATATTTATAAGACAAGCTCTTCACAAATAATATAACCAAGGCGCAATTCACAAGGAACACAGCAAGTCAAAATGAGAACATGCACCTCACAAGCCACATTAACATGGCGCTATTCACTAGCCATATTTACAAGGAGCTATACGCAAAGAACTCCACAAATCATATAACAATGAACACATATCACATTGCACAGCATAAGCAGATGCAGCAAGCAAGTTAATGGGCAATTTAAAAGCATTTTGCACACACATTTGTACAATTGGACCATCACAAAGATGTTACTGGCTCCCTCATGTAATGCCATCCTTCAACCCTGACAGTTTAAACACCAAGATGAAAACCATTCCTTCCACCCTGAATAAGCCAAATGCCATGATGTAATGCAATCTCCTCACGCTGCAACTGTTCAAGCCCATAGATCACACAGGCTACATAAACTGCCAAACTACGCCAGATGGAACTGGCGCTCAGGGCACTCTCTCACAACACATGGGAAACTCTCTAAGCACATGGCCAGGCACACAGGATAAGTAAGCAGTTCGTGACGCCAGATGTCACGTCTGGCGCTCAGGGCACTTCCTCCACAACACATGGGAAACTATCCAAGCACATGGCCAGGCACACAGGATTCATAAGCAGTTCGTGACGCCAGATGTCATGGCCGGGTTTTCTGATTAGATGGGATCAGCCCCTAGGGGCCCCTCCAACCCAGCCAGAACGTAACCACATCCCTCCTCAGGACCATCTATCCAGGAACCTGGGTACCTACCTGAGGATGGGGAACTCGTAATATACAAGCTCATATTATTAGAAACACCACTAAATCTATAGGGATACTAAGAATACTCACTGATTACTAAGGATATCCATGCCCTACACTACACTCATACCTTATAGTCTCGCGGCCACTCAGACCCAGACTAATCTACCCTAGGGCAGATATGACACACAATCTGGCGTGTCTACACACGTGGGTCTGCAGCCCCAGTGCTCTCCCTTTTTTCCAAACGGTTCGCAATCCGGCAAACCTCCACGTTGGTCATCCCCCCCAACGCTCTCACTTACACAAGCCACAATCCTGTGGGTATACACACTGACCACAATCAGTGCTCTCATTAACGCCGTATATCAACGACGACCACATTCCTATGAACACCTTCAGTTTTCTGTCTCTTCACTAAGGGTCTGCTACTACAATAATATTATAGGATAGCCGAATTACTTAGTGTCAACAATTCCCTAGCTCAAGGGCTCCCTGTTCTCCCTATTTATTCAGACTTACCGGATCAGGGGCAGCATCTGTTCTGGCTGTAACATCTGACTAGGAGAAAAAGGTTACCTATGCTTTGGAACAGAAGACGCTGTTTACAGGATTATGGGAGGGTGTACTAACTTGGTCCCTTAGTTACAGGTCTCCTCTCTCCCTAATTATTCACTATTACTTACCTGATCAGGGGTAGCATCTGTTCAAACAGTAATACCTACTAGGAAAGGAGATTACCCTCACTGTATGGGGACAAAGATATACACACTATGTGATTGAGTTATTCCTTGATTTAAGCGCTCCTACTCCCTTCTGATCCATCAGTGGCTCAACGGCAACTGGCTAGGATATAGGCTAGCTTTATCATAAAAAAACTCATGAACTGTAGTTCACTAATTAATGGGGATGTTTATTGTAAAGTACACATATACAAAACTATGGGGTCTCTATAACTAGCAGTAACTTTAACACACCGCTGAAAGAAAAGGATTAAACATACAATTTATCTGCAGGGTAACAGGATCTTTTACCACACCGCTGAAAGGGAAAAGATTAGACATACAATAGCCTAGGGAATAAGAACAAGATTAAGGTGTAAGTGTAAAGGGGACTAGTTCAGACTACCTCACCTATTAGAAGGAAGATTTCTCTCTGCCTCTGGTGGGATTAGGGCTCTCTCTGTCTCTCCCTCCTTCACCACATCACCACGCCTCTGGTTCAGTTGCTCCAGCTGACAGCCTTCTTTGATGCTCTCTGCACTGCTCTCTCTCCTCATCTTCAGCAATCGTCTGCCTTCTTTCTCCATTCAAGAACTGCACTCTATTCTGCAGCTCCAGCAGACATCCTGTTCTCTCTCCAAGCTGAACTGAGCTCCAAGCTGAACTGAGCTCCAAGCTGAACTGAGCTCCAGGCTGAACTGCACACAAGCTGGAATGAACACTCCTCCTTTCCTGCAGCTCGCTAATATGGAAGCTTGTCCTTTCATGGAAAGTTACGGCCAGTAACCTGCCGCCCACCAAATTCTTGTACCTCCCCGTACCAAGGACACGTTCCCAGCTGGCCAGCCTGAAGTTGTGTCTTCGGAGTGGAGAAAAATACATTCCTTCGATAAGGGCCAGCCTGAGCCGGTTCTCTCCAAGCGAACAACAGCTTTAACTATAAACTTTACCTTTACTCTAAAAGCCTCTCAGGTCCATCAAGATGGAGTCCCTCTAGTTCTAGGCCTGTAGGCCTGAAAGGGATGAAATGCCCCTTAGCTCTGCCAGAATACCTACATAAACCATACCAATGTGTCAAGTATGTCAAAGCCAATAGGCAATAGACAGGTTAGAGTCAAGTATAAGGGATCTATCATCATATTAAGCAGCTATCCTCTTCTAGGTCTGGAAGAAAGGGCTTAAAAGGGCCAACACAAGCTAAGAATACCTATCCTAGATGTGAGCAAGATTAAAGTCTATATCACTGCTAAATAGAGCCAAAAACCCTGCCAAGACAACCATCCCAGCTCAGAACCTGGCTATATGCAAATCAGTCTGTCCCTGGCCCAGTGCATCATGGGAACAGGGCAGACTAAACTACCAAGCCAATTCTTCACCAGAAAGGAGACAAGCTACCGGGGACCGGTTTCTGGCATTTCAGCCTTCTTCGGCCCGGCTTGCTTGAATCCTGATGGTGCAGTGAGAAAGGGACTCATGTCTGAGTATACCCTGCCACACCTATAGTGGCCAAAAACGATTCAGAAAAGGGGGTGGTGATGAACAGAGTGTCTGAATTAAGCAGACGACTCTTACCCAGTCCAAAGATCAGGGCTTGATCCAACACCGTTATTTATCTCACTGCACCATCCCAGCTCAGAACCTGGCTATATGCAAATCAGTCTGTCCCTGGCCCAGTGCATCATGGGAACAGGGCAGACGAAACTACCAAGCCAATTCTTCACCAGAAAGGAGACAAGCTACCGGGGACCGGTTTCTGGCATTTCAGCCTTCTTCGGCCCGGCTTGCTTGAATCCTGATGGTGCAGTGAGAAAGGGACTCATGTCTGAGTATACCCTGCCACACCTATAGTGGCCAAAAACGATTCAGAAAAGGGGGTGGTGATGAACAGAGTGTCTGAATTAAGCAGACCACTCTTACCCAGTCCAAAGATCAGGGCTTGATCCATCACCGTTATTTATCTCACTGCACCATCCCAGCTCAGAACCTGGCTATATGCAAATCAGTCTGTCCCTGGCCCAGTGCATCATGGGAACAGGGCAGACTAAACTACCAAGCCAATTCTTCACCAGAAAGGATACAAGCTTCCGGGGACCAGTTTCTGGCATTTCAGCCTTCTTCGGCCCGGCTTGCTTGAATCCTGATGGTGCAGTGAGAAAGGGACTCATGTCTGAGTATACCCTGCCACACCTATAGTGGCCAAAAACGATTCAGAAAAGGGGGTGGTGATGAACAGAGTGTCTGAATTAAGCAGACCACTCTTACCCAGTCCAAAGATCAGGGCTTGATCCATCACCGTTATTTATCTCACTGCACCATCCCAGCTCAGAACCTGGCTATATGCAAATCAGTCTGTCCCTGGCCCAGTGCATCATGGCAACAGGGCAGACTAAACTACCAAGCCAATTCTTCACCAGAAAGGAGACAAGCTACCGGGAACCGGTTTCTGGCATTTCAGCCTTCTTCGGCCCGGCTTGCTTGAATCCTGATGGTGCAGTGAGAAAGGGACTCATGTCTGAGTATACCCTGCCACACCTATAGTGGCTAAAAACGATTCAGAAAAGGGGGTGGTGATGAACAGAGTGTCTGAATTAAGCAGACCACTCTTACCCAGTCCAAAGATCAGGGCTTTATCCATCACCGTTATTTATCTCACTGCACCATCCCAGCTCAGAACCTGGCTATATGCAAATCAGTCTGTCCCTGGCCCAGTGCATCATGGGAACAGGGCAAACTAAACTACCAAGCCAATTCTTGACCAGAAAGGAGACAAGCTACCGGGGACCGGTTTCTGGCATTTCAGCCTTCTTCGGCCCGGCTTGCTTGAATCCTGATGGTGCAGTAAGAAAGGGACTCATGTCTGAGTATACCCTGCCACACCTATAGTGGCCAAAAACGATTCAGAAAAGGGGGTGGTGATAAACAGAGTGTCTGAATTAAGCAGACCACTCTTACCCAGTCCAAAGTTCAGGGGTTGATCCATCACCGTAATTTATCTCACTGCACCATCCCAGCTCAGAACCTGGCTATATGCAAATCAGTCTGTCCCTGGCCCAGTGCATCATGGGAACAGGGCAGACTAAACTACCAAGCCAATTCTTCACCAGAAAGGAGACAAGCTACCAGGGACCGGTTTCTGGCATTTCAGCCTTCTTCGGCCCGGCTTGTTTGAATCCTGATGGTGCAGTGAAAAAGGGACTCATGTCTGAGTATACCCTGCCACACCTATAGTGGCCAAAAACGATTCAGAAAAGGGGGTGGTGATGAACAGAGTGTCTGAATTAAGCAGACCACTCTTACCCAGTCCAAAGATCAGGGCTTGATCCATCACCATTATTTATCTCACTGCACCATCCCATCTCAGAACCTGGCTATATGCAAATCAGTCTGTCCCTGGCCCAGTGCATCATGAGAACAGGGCAAACTAAACTACCAAGCCAATTCATCACCAGGAAGGAGACAAGCTACCGGGGACCGGTTTCTGGCATTTCAGCCTTCTTCGGCCCGGCTTGCTTGAATCCTGATGGTGCAGTGAGAAAGGGACTCATGTCTGAGTATACCCTGCCACACCTATAGTGGCCAAAAACGATTCAGAAAAGGGGGTGGTGATGAACAGAGTGTCTGAATTAAGCAGACCACTCTTACCCAGTCCAAAGATCAGGGCTTGATCCATCACTGTTATTTATCTCACTGCACCATCCCAGCTCAGAACCTGGCCATATGCAAATCAGTCTGTCCCTGGCCCAGTGCATCATGGGAACAGGGCAGACTGAACTACCAAGCCAATTCTTCACCAGAAAGGAGACAAGCTACCGGGGACCGGTTTCTGGCATTTCAGCCTTCTTCGGCCCGGCTTGCTTTAATCCTGATGGTGCAGTGAGAAAGGGGCTCATGTCTGAGTATACCCTGCCACACCTATAGTGGCCAAAAACGATTCAGAAAAGGGGGTGGTGATAAACAGAGTGTCTGAATTAAGCAGACCACTCTTACCCAGTCCAAAGATCAGGGCTTGATCCATCACCATGATTTATCTCACTGCACCATCCCAGCTCAGAACATAGCTATATGCAAATCAGTCTGTCCCTGGCCCAGTGCATCATGGGAACAGGGCAGACTAAACTACCAAGCCAATTCTTCACCAGAAAGGAGACAAGCTACCGGGACCGGTTTCTGGCATTTCAGCCTTCTTCGGCCCAGCTTGCCTAAATCCTGATGGTGCAGTGAGAAAGGGACTCATGTCTGAGTATACCCTGCCACACCTATAGTGGCCAAAAACGATTCAGAAAAGGGGGTGGTGATGAACAGAGTGTCTGAATTAAGCAGACCACTCTTACCCAGTCCAAAGATCAGGGCTTGATCCATCACCGTTATTTATCTCACTGCACCATCCCAGCTCAGAACCTGGCTATATGCAAATCAGTCTGTCCCTGGCCCAGTGCATCATGGGAACAGGGCAGACTAAACTACCAAGCCAATTCTTCACCAGAAAGGAGACAAGCTACCGGGGACCGGTTTCTGGCATTTCAGCCTTCTTCGGCCCAGCTTGCTTGAATCCTGATGGTGCAGTGAGAAAGGGACTCATGTCTGAATATACCCTGCCACACCTATAGTGGCCAAAAACGATTCAGAAAAGGGGGTGGTGATGAACAGAGTGTCTGAATTAAGCAGACCACTCTTACCCAGTCCAAAGATCAGGGCTTGATCCATCACCGTTATTTATCTCACTGCACCATCCCAGCTCAGAACCTGGCTATATGCAAATCAGTCTGTCCCTGGCCCAGTGCATCATGGGAACAGGGCAGACTAAACTACCAAGCCAATTCTTCACCAGAAAGGAGACAAGCTACCGGGGACCGGTATCTGGGATTTCAGACTTCTTCGGCCCGGCTTGCTTGAATCCTGATGGTGCAGTGAGAAAGGGACTCATGTCTGAGTATACCCTGCCACACCTATAGTGGCCAAAAACGATTCAGAAAAGGGGGTGGTGATGAACAGAGTGTCTGAATTAAGCAGACCACTCTTACCCAGTCCAAAGATCAGGGCTTGATCCATCACCGTTATTTATCTCACTGCACCATCCCAGCTCAGAACCTGGCTATATGCAAATCAGTCTGTCCCTGGCCCAGTGCATCATGGGAACAGGGCAGACGAAACAACCAAGCCAATTCTTCACCAGAAAGGAGACAAGCTACCGGGGACCGGTTTCTGGCATTTCAGCCTTCTTCGGCCCAGCTTGCTTGAATCCTGATGGTGCAGTGAGAAAGGGACTCATGTCTGAGTATACCCTGCCACACCTATAGTGGCCAAAAACGATTCAGAAAAGGGGGTGGTGATGAACAGAGTGTCTGAATTAATCAGACCACTCTTACCCAGTCCAAAGATCAGGGCTTGATCCATCACCATTATTTATCTCACTGCACCATCCCAGCTCAGAACCTGGCTATATGCAAATCAGTCTGTCCCTGGCCCAGTGCATCATGGGAACAGGGCAGACTAAACTACCAAGCCAATTCTTCACCAGAAAGGAGACAAGCTACCGGGGACTGGTTTCTGGCCTTTCAGCCTTCTTCGGCCCGGCTTGCTTGAATCCTGATGGTGCAGTGAGAAAGGGACTCATGTCTGAGTATACCCTGCCACACCTATAGTGGCCAAAAACGATTCAGAAAAGGGGGTGGTGATGAACAGAGTGTCTGAATTAAGCAGACCACTCTTACCCAGTCCAAAGATCAGGGCTTGATCCATCACCGTTATTTATCTCACTGCACCATCCCAGCTCAGAACCTGGCTATATGCAAATCAGTCTTTCCCTGGCCCAGTGCATCATGGCAACAGGACAGACTAAACTACCAAGCCAATTCTTCACCAGAAAGGAGACAAACTACCGGGGACCGGTTTCTGGCATTTCAGCCTTCTTCGGCCCAGCTTGCTTGAATCCTGATGGTGCAGTGAGAAAGGGACTCATGTCTGAGTATACCCTGCCACACCTATAGTGGCCAAAAACGATTCAGAAAAGGGGGTGGTGATGAACAGAGTGTCTGAATTAAGCAGACCACTCTTACCCAGTCCAAAGATCAGGGCTTGATCCATCACCGTTATTTATCTCACTGCACCATTCCAGCTCAGAACCTGGGTATATGCAAATCAGTCTATCCCTGGCCCAGTGCATCATGGGAAAAGGGCAGACTAAACTACCAAGCCAATTCTTCACCAGAAAGGAGACAAGCTACCGGGGACCGGTTTCTGGCATTTCAGCCTTCTTTGGCCCGGCTTGTTTGAATCCTGATGGTGCAGTGAAAAAGGGACTCATGTCTGAGTATACCCTGCCACACCTATAGTGGCCAAAAACGATTCAGAAAAGGGGGTGGTGATGAACAGAGTGTCTGAATTAAGCAGACCACTCTTACCCAGTCCAAAGATCAGGGCTTGATCCATCACCGTTATTTATCTCACTGCACCATCCCATCTCAGAACCTGGCTATATGCAAATCAGTCTGTCCCTGGCCCAGTGCATCATGGGAACAGGGCAAACTAAACTACCAAGCCAATTCTTCACCAGAAAGGAGACAAGCTAGCGGGGACCGGTTTCTGGCATTTCAGCCTTCTTCGGCCCGGCTTGCTTGAATCCTGATGGTGCAGTGAGAAAGGGACTCATGTCTGAGTATACCCTGCCACACCTATAGTGGCCAAAAACGATTCAGAAAAGGGGGTGGTGATGAACAGAGTGTCTGAATTAAGCAGACCACTCTTACCCAGTCCAAAGATCAGGGCTTGATCCATCACCGTTATTTATCTCACTGCACCATCCCAGCTCAGAACCTGGCTATATGCAAATCAGTCTGTCCCTGGCCCAGTGCATCATGGGAACAGGGCAGACTAAACTACCAAGCCAATTCTTCACCAGAAAGGAGACAAGCTACTGGGGACCGGTTTCTAGCATTTCAGCCTTCTTCGGCCCAGCTTGCTTGAATCCTGATGGTGCAGTGAGAAAGGGACTCATGTCTGAGTATACCCTGCCACACCTATAGTGGCCAAAAACGATTCAGAAAAGGGGGTGGTGATGAACAGAGTGTCTGAATTAAGCAGACCACTCTTACCCAGTCCAAAGATCAGGGCTTGATCCATCATCGTTATTTATCTCACTGTACCATCCCAGCTCAGAACCTGGCTATATGCAAATCAGTCTGTCCCTGGCCCAGTGCATCATGGGAACAGGGCAGACTAAACTACCAAGCCAATTCTTCACCAGAAAGGAGACAAGCTACCGGGGACCGGGTTCTGGTATTTCAGCCTTCTTCGGCCCGGCTTGCTTAAATCCTGATGGTGCAGTGAGAAAGGGACTCATGTCTGAGTATACCCTGCCACACCTATAGTGGCCAAAAACGATTCAGAAAAGGGGGTGGTGATGAACAGAGTGTCTGAATTAAGCAGACCACTCTTACCCAGTCCAAAGATCAGGGCTTGATCCATCACCGTTATTTATCTCACTGCACCATCCCAGCTCAGAACCTGGCTATATGCAAATCAGTCTGTCCCTGGCCCAGTGCATCATGGGAACAGGGCAGACTAAACTACCAAGCCAAATCTTCACCAGAAAGGAGACAAGCTACCGGGGACCGGTTTCTGGCATTTCAGCCTTCTTCGGCCCAGCTTGCTTGAATCCTGATGGTGCAGTGAGAAAGGGACTCATGTCTGAGTATACCCTGCCACACCTATAGTGGCCAAAAACGATTCAGAAAAGGGGGTGGTGATGAACAGAGTGTCTGAATTAAGCAGACCACTCTTACCCAGTCCAAAGATTAGGGCTTGATCCATCACCGTTATTTATCTCACTGCACCATTGTCATGGCCGGGTTTTCTGATTAGATGGGATCAGCCCCTAGGGGCCCCTCCAACCCAGCCAGAACGTAACCACATCCCTCCTCAGGACCATCTATCCAGGAACCTGGGTACCTACCTGAGGATGGGGAACTCGCAATATACAAGCTCATATTATTAGAAACACCACTAAATCTATAGGGATACTAAGAATACTCACTGATTACTAAGGATATCCATGCCCTACACTACACTCATACCTTATAGTCTCGCGGCCACTCAGACCCAGACTAATCTACCCTAGGGCAGATATGACACACAATCTGGCGTGTCTACACACGTGGGTCTGCAGCCCCAGTGCTCTCCCTTTTTTCCAAACGGTTCGCAATCCGGCAAACCTCCACGTTGGTCATCCCCCCCAACGCTCTCACTTACACAAGCCACAATCCTGTGGGTATACACACTGACCACAATCAGTGCTCTCATTAACGCCGTATATCAACGACGACCACATTCCTATGAACACCTTCAGTTTTCTGTCTCTTCACTAAGGGTCTGCTACTACAATATTATTATAGGATAGCCGAATTACTTAGTGTCAACAATTCCCTAGCTCAAGGGCTCCCTGTTCTCCCTATTTATTCAGACTTACCGGATCAGGGGCAGCATCTGTTCTGGCTGTAACATCTGACTAGGAGAAAAAGGTTACCTATGCTTTGGAACAGAAGAAGCTGTTTACAGGATTATGGGAGGGTGTACTAACTTGGTCCCTTAGTTGCAGGTCTCCTCTCTCCCTAATTATTCACTATTACTTACCTGATCAGGGGTAGCATCTGTTCAAACAGTAATATCTACTAGGAAAGGAGATTACCCTCACTGTATGGGGACAAAGATATACACACTATGTGATTGAGTTATTCCTTGATTTAAGCGCTCCTACTCCCTTCTGATCCATCAGTGGCTCAACGGCAACTGGCTAGGATATAGGCTAGCTTTATCATAAAAAAAACTCATGCACTGTAGTTCACTAATTAATGGGGATGTTTATTGTAAAGTACACATATACAAAACTATGGGGTCTCTATAACTAGCAGTAACTTTAACACACCGCTGAAAGAAAAGGATTAAACATACAATTTATCTGCAGGGTAACAGGATCTTTTACCACACCGCTGAAAGGGAAAAGATTAGACATACAATAGCCTAGGGAATAAGAACAAGATTAAGGTGTAAGTGTAAAGGGGACTAGTTCAGACTACCTCACCTATTAGAAGGAAGATTTCTCTCTGCCTCTGGTGGGATTAGGGCTCTCTCTGTCTCTCCCTCCTTCACCACATCACCACGCCTCTGGTTCAGTTGCTCCAGCTGACAGCCTTCTTTGATGCTCTCTGCACTGCTCTCTCTCCTCATCTTCAGCAATCGTCTGCCTTCTTTCTCCATTCAAGAACTGCACTCTATTCTGCAGCTCCAGCAGACATCCTGTTCTCTCTCCAAGCTGAACTGAGCTCCAAGCTGAACTGAGCTCCAAGCAGAACTGAGCTCCAGGCTGAACTGCACACAAGCTGGAATGAACACTCCTCCTTTCCTGCAGCTCGCTAATATGGAAGCTTGTCCTTTCATGGAAAGTTATGGCCAGTAACCTGCCGCCCACCAAATTCTTGTACCTCCCCGTACCAAGGACACATTCCCAGCTGGCCAGCCTGAAGTTGTGTCTTCGGAGTGGAGAAAAATACATTCCTTCGATAAGGGCCAGCCTGAGCCGGTTCTCTCCAAGCGAACAACAGCTTTAACTATAAACTTTACCTTTACTCTAAAAGCCTCTCAGCTCCATCAAGATGGAGTCCCTCTAGTTCTAGGCCTGTAGGCCTGAAAGGGATGAAATGCCCCTTAGCTCTGCCAGAATACCTACATAAACCATACCAATGTGTCAAGTATGTCAAAGCCAATAGGCAATAGACAGGTTAGAGTCAAGAATAAGGGATCTATCATCATATTAAGCAGCTATCCTCTTCTAGGTCTGGAAGAAAGGGCTTAAAAGGGCCAACACAAGCTAAGAATACCTATCCTAGATGTGAGCAAGATTAAAGTCTATATCACTGCTAAATAGAGCCAAAAACCCTGCCAAGACATTCCACCCTTAGACTTTATCGTGCGAACATCTATAAACAACAACATCCATATAAACAAACATCAACACAATCTATCAATAAACCAAAAACCAAAAAGACTCTCTAAAAAGAATGACAACTTAAGGAAATTCCACCTGAAACTCAATGTAGGGAATACAAATCTAACAACCAACTGAAAACAAATCAAAGCACCCTTGACTTGAATGCTGAAACATATCTAAGATTGGATCTGATAACAACAGAAACTAACCAAAGCATCCTCAAACTAAATGTGCCTCAATTTCTAGTGATAACTAGTGAAGTCTACTGATGTAGGGACTTATGTGTTGAATGAAAACAGCAAGGGGCCTAAATGGGGCCTACCTACTTCGGACAACTTAAGAACTAAATGTGTTTCAACTTCTGATGAAAAAACAACAAAGGGCCTAAATGAGGCCTACCTACTATGGTCAACTTAGGCTAATGATGACTCATGAAATCTATTGGTGTAGGGGCTTGTTTGTGGAATAAAAATAACAATGGGCCTAAATGAGGCCTACTGACATTTGTCAATTTAAGGAAACATTTTGGTGAAATCTGAGAAGTAAACATGACAAACCGTTCTCAAGGTCTGGCCAAACATTAATACATAATCATACTAAAAGACACACCTCCCAGGACAACCTAAAGTCTAGGGTAACCACCCTTTGATCAATTAAGGTGAAAGTGTAATAACAGGAAAATAAAGACAACCCCATTTCTACAAGATAGCTGGTGTATATATAAAAATACATAACACCTAGTTTCTTCACACTGTGGAACACATGTGTGCACCACCATTCAAAAAAAAAAATTGTCCTTCATTGGCAAAAACTGTTTTGAAGAAAACAGGAAAACTATAATAGGTGACTGCATCCTAAAAAGCAAAGATAGAACTACGGAAACATCAAAACCAAGATGACATGTTTTTGTTTTTAAAAGTGGGGCCTGTTCGTAGTGATTGCAAAGAAAAAAACATGGGAATAATGCAGGCCAAGGAATTACATAACCAAATCCTTTTGCGGGAAATCTTATCATGATGTATTCTGTCACAAATTAAAAAAAATTGTCTCTGGTTTTTTTTTTTTTCAAAAATATAAGTCCAATGTCAATTTTGGGACATCAGTGTAGGTCACCACCCGGCATCTTCAGTATCCGGACACTTCCTCCGATGCGGCCATCCACCACCAATCCGGTCTGGTCTGGTCTGGATCCATCTTCCAAAAATAACAAACTAACATAAAAACATGAAAGTAAAAAACTAAAATAAGAAAGGAAGTGGGGGGGGCAATCATAACAAGACAGGCCGTGTTCGGAGCCTGCAGAGGAAAAAAAAAACCCGCCTTCACAAACCAGCTGGTCTGCCAAGGTCGACAAACACATTCTTTGTAAGCTGTTCCCAGGCCTGATTTCTCTAACTAACGAAAGCTAGCATTTAAAAAAAAAAAATAACAATTCTGTTACAATGTACTGCTACCTAAAAGCTCCACTTTCTAAAAGACTTTAGTCTAACTAATTCATCATTTATTCAGCATGCAGATCAACATACAAAAAGGGGCAATTTACTTCTGCACACAAGACTATACAGTCTGCATTTGAAAAAACGAATTATCATGGACTATTGGGTTTAATATTTCTCTGCACATATATCTATCAGGCAGGATGTTTATCGTGCAAGGTATTAAAAATATATATTGTCAGCTGTTGAAAGAGAAATAATTTTAAAACAACATAAAATGCAGACACATTTCACCATTGCATTTTGTTCAACCAGGGGCAACATGTAATTTTGCATTACAGCGTAATTAAACATGCAAGCTATTTAATCCAACCTAATAAAAGGGCCAAATTCATATATTATCAAACAGCCATTTATTTTCTAACTGAGTGGGTTAACTTACATATGCCGGTTTTGCTGCATATCAAAACATTCACATTTGAAAAAAGGTTCAGCTTGCATCAGGGAAAATAATAATGAGAACACATTTATTTTAAAAGCACACGGTTGCCTTTCACTAATTAAAAGCACATGTTACCATGCACTGTCGGGCAAGATTGATTATTCTCAACCTGTGATCATTGCAAAACATCGGCCAGCACATTCCTTTCTAGATGGAAAACCCTCAAAGAAATAATTAATGAAAACAGCCCCGTAGCGTGCACTCTAACTGGGCCATCTTTTTAACATTTCACACATTTTAAATCATGCATTCAAAAATAATTCTCCACATGTCTGTGGATGCATATTAAGAAGCACATTTAAAAGAACACAGCTCTCTCCGTGCAAACCCTTATCTCAATCCGACTGGCTGATTTACAACTTACCGACCTCTAAGAGTCAGACACATGAAGTCATCAGTTCCAAGGCAAACCCACACAAATTCGTAGACGCATTTCAAAAAGAATGTTAAATGAACAGAGCCCTTCGCAAAGCACAAGATGTTACCTTTCCGTCAAGAAGCTGACAAAGCACGTAGGCAGACCCAGGAACCAATAAAAGTCAAAATCAAACCACCAATCATCAAAATATTCACTGACTATTATAGTCAGTTCAGATAACCATGCATGTTAAACAGCATATTAAAATAAAGACTGCCATCTCAATTCAAGATATTAACCCTTTGGCAGCTCAAGCACAATCAATTCCCAATGACTGCAGATACATGGGAAAATCATGAACTCATCTCTCCACGTTTACAGATAACACGTACGCACATCTTCAAAACGTTATCCCCAAGCACCCGAGAGAGATCCAGCTCTCTCCTGCCTAACGTAATGATAACATGCCCTGTCTAAGCCATGACCACATGGCGCTATTCACAAGCCATATTTACAAGACAAGCTCTTCACAAATAATATAACCAAGGCGCAATTCACAAGGAACACAGCAAGTCAAAATGAGAACATGCACCTCACAAGCCACATTAACATGGCGCTATTCACAAGCCATATTTACAAGGAGCTATACGCAAAGAACTCCACAAATCATATAACAATGAACACATATCACATTGCACAGCATAAGCAGATGCAGCAAGCAAGTTAATGGGCAATTTAAAAGCATTTTGCACACACATTTGTACAATTGGACCATCACAAAGATGTTACTGGCTCCCTCATGTAATGCCATCCTTCAACCCTGACAGTTTAAACACCAAGATGAAAACCATTCCTTCCACCCTGAATAAGCCAAATGCCATGATGTAATGCAATCTCCTCACGCTGCAACTGTTCAAGCCCATAGATCACACAGGCTACATAAACTGCCAAACTACGCCAGATGGAACTGGCGCTCAGGGCACTCCCTCACAACACATGGGAAACTCTCTAAGCACATGGCCAGGCACACAGGATAAGTAAGCAGTTCGTGACGCCAGATGTCACGTCTGGCGCTCAGGGCACTTCCTCCACAACACATGGGAAACTATCCAAGCACATGGCCAGGCACACAGGATTCATAAGCAGTTCGTGACGCCAGATGTCATGGCCGGGTTTTCTGATTAGATGGGATCAGCCCCTAGGGGCCCCTCCAACCCAGCCAGAACGTAACCACATCCCTCCTCAGGACCATCTATCCAGGAACCTGGGTACCTACCTGAGGATGGGGAACTCGCAATATACAAGCTCATATTATTAGAAACACCACTAAATCTATAGGGATACTAAGAATACTCACTGATTACTAAGGATATCCATGCCCTACACTACACTCATACCTTATAGTCTCGCGGCCACTCAGACCCAGACTAATCTACCCTAGGGCAGATATGACACACAATCTGGCGTGTCTACACACGTGGGTCTGCAGCCCCAGTGCTCTCCCTTTTTTCCAAACGGTTCGCAATCCGGCAAACCTCCACGTTGGTCATCCCCCCCAACGCTCTCACTTACACAAGCCACAATCCTGTGGGTATACACACTGACCACAATCAGTGCTCTCATTAACGCCGTATATCAACGACGACCACATTCCTATGAACACCTTCAGTTTTCTGTCTCTTCACTAAGGGTCTGCTACTACAATAATATTATAGGATAGCCGAATTACTTAGTGTCAACAATTCCCTAGCTCAAGGGCTCCCTGTTCTCCCTATTTATTCAGACTTACCGGATCAGGGGCAGCATCTGTTCTGGCTGTAACATCTGACTAGGAGAAAAAGGTTACCTATGCTTTGGAACAGAAGACGCTGTTTACAGGATTATGGGAGGGTGTACTAACTTGGTCCCTTAGTTGCAGGTCTCCTCTCTCCCTAATTATTCAATATTACTTACCTGATCAGGGGTAGCATCTGTTCAAACAGTAATACCTACTAGGAAAGGAGATTACCCTCACTGTATGGGGACAAAGATATACACACTATGTGATTGAGTTATTCCTTGATTTAAGCGCTCCTACTCCCTTCTGATCCATCAGTGGCTCAACGGCAACTGGCTAGGATATAGGCTAGCTTTATCATAAAAAAACTCATGCACTGTAGTTCACTAATTAATGGGGATGTTTATTGTAAAGTACACATATACAAAACTATGGGGTCTCTATAACTAGCAGTAACTTTAACACACCGCTGAAAGAAAAGGATTAAACATACAATTTATCTGCAGGGTAACAGGATCTTTTACCACAACGCTGAAAGGGAAAAGATTAGACATACAATAGCCTAGGGAATAAGAACAAGATTAAGGTGTAAGTGTAAAGGGGACTAGTTCAGACTACCTCACCTATTAGAAGGAAGATTTCTCTCTGCCTCTGGTGGGATTAGGGCTCTCTCTGTCTCTCCCTCCTTCACCACATCACCACGCCTCTGGTTCAGTTGCTCCAGCTGACAGCCTTCTTTGATGCTCTCTGCACTGCTCTCTCTCCTCATCTTCAGCAATCGTCTGCCTTCTTTCTCCATTCAAGAACTGCACTCTATTCTGCAGCTCCAGCAGACATCCTGTTCTCTCTCCAAGCTGAACTGAGCTCCAAGCTGAACTGAGCTCCAAGCTGAACTGAGCTCCAGGCTGAACTGCACACAAGCTGGAATGAACACTCCTCCTTTCCTGCAGCTCGCTAATATGGAAGCTTGTCCTTTCATGGAAAGTTACGGCCAGTAACCTGCCGCCCACCAAATTCTTGTACCTCCCCGTACCAAGGACACATTCCCAGCTGGCCAGCCTGAAGTTGTGTCTTCGGAGTGGAGAAAAATACATTCCTTCGATAAGGGCCAGCCTGAGCCGGTTCTCTCCAAGCGAACAACAGCTTTAACTATAAACTTTACCTTTACTCTAAAAGCCTCTCAGCTCCATCAAGATGGAGTCCCTCTAGTTCTAGGCCTGTAGGCCTGAAAGGGATGAAATGCCCCTTAGCTCTGCCAGAATACCTACATAAACCATACCAATGTGTCAAGTATGTCAAAGCCAATAGGCAATAGACAGGTTAGAGTCAAGAATAAGGGATCTATCATCATATTAAGCAGCTATCCTCTTCTAGGTCTGGAAGAAAGGACTTAAAAGGGCCAACACAAGCTAAGAATACCTATCCTAGATGTGAGCAAGATTAAAGTCTATATCACTGCTAAATAGAGCCAAAAACCCTGCCAAGACAACCATCCCAGCTCAGAACCTGGCTATATGCAAATCAGTCTGTCCCTGGCCCAGTGCATCATGGGAACAGGGCAGACTAAACTACTAAGCCAATTCTTCACCAGAAAGGAGACAAGCTACCGGGGACCGGTTTCTGGCATTTCAGCCTTCTTCGGCCCGGCTTGGTTGAATCCTGATGGTGCAGTGAGAAAGGGACTCATGTCTGAGTATACCCTGCCACACCTATAGTGGCCAAAAACGATTCAGAAAAGGGGGTGGTGATGAACAGAGTGTCTGAATTAAGCAGACCACTCTTACCCAGTCCAAAGATCAGGGCTTGATCCATCACCGTTATTTATCTCACTGCACCATCCCAGCTCAGAACCTGGCTATATGCAAATCAGTCTGTCCCTGGCCCAGTGCATCATGGGAACAGGGCAGACTAAACTACCAAGCCAATTCTTCACCAGAAAGGAGACAAGCTACCGGGGACCGGTTTCTGGCATTTCAGCCTTCTTCGGCCCGGCTTGCTTGAATCCTGATGGTGCAGTGAGAAAGGGACTCATGTCTGAGTATACCCTGCCACACCTATAGTGGCCAAAAACGATTCAGAAAAGGGGGTTGTGATGAACAGAGTGTCTGAATTAAGCAGACCACTCTTACCCAGTCCAAAGATCAGGGCTTGATCCATCACCGTTATTTATCTCACTGCACCATCCCAGCTCAGAACCTGGCTATATGCAAATCAGTCTGTCCCTGGCCCAGTGCATCATGGGAACAGGGCAGACTAAACTACCAAGCCAATTCTTCACCAGAAAGGATACAAGCTTCCGGGGACCGGTTTCTGGCATTTCAGCCTTCTTCGGCCTGGCTTGCTTGAATCCTGATGGTGCAGTGAGAAAGGGACTCATGTCTGAGTATACCCTGCCACACCTATAGTGGCCAAAAACGATTCAGAAAAGGGGGTGGTGATGAACAGAGTGTCTGAATTAAGCAGACCACTCTTACCCAGTCCAAAGATCAGGGCTTGATCCATCACCGTTATTTATCTCACTGCACCATCCCAGCTCAGAACCTGGCTATATGCAAATCAGTCTGTCCCTGGCCCAGTGCATCATGGGAACAGGGCAGACTAAACTACCAAGCCAATTCTTCACCAGAAAGGAGACAAGCTACCGGGGACCGGTTTCTGGCATTTCAGCTTTTTTCGGCCCAGCTTGCTTGAATCCTGATGGTGCAGTGAGAAAGGGACTCATGTCTGAGTATACCCTGCCACACCTATAGTGGCCAAAAACGATTCAGAAAAGGGGGTGGTGATGAACAGAGTGTCTGAATTAAGCAGACCACTCTTACCCAGTCCAAAGATCAGGGCTTGATCCATCACCGTTATTTATCTCACTGCACCATCCCAGCTCAGAACCTGGCTATATGCAAATCAGTCTGTCCCTGGCCCAGTGCATCATGGGAACAGGGCAGACTAAACTACCAAGCCAATTCTTCACCAGAAAGGAGACAAGCTACCGGGGACCGGTTTCTGGCATTTCAGCCTTCTTCGGCCCAGCTTGCTTGAATCCTGATGGTGCAGTGAGAAAGGGACTCATGTCTGAGTATACCCTGCCACACCTATAGTGGCCAAAAACGATTCAGAAAAGGGGGTGGTGATGAACAGAGTGTCTGAATTAAGCAGACCACTCTTACCCAGTCCAAAGATCAGGGCTTTATCCATCACCGTTATTTATCTCACTGCACCATCCCAGCTCAGAACCTGGCTATATGCAAATCAGTCTGTCCCTGGCCCAGTGCATCATGGGAACAGGGCAAACTAAACTACCAAGCCAATTCTTGACCAGAAAGGAGACAAGCTACCGGGGACCGGTTTCTGGCATTTCAGCCTTCTTCGGCCCGGCTTGCTTGAATCCTGATGGTGCAGTGAGAAAGGGACTCATGTCTGAGTATACCCTGCCACACCTATAGTGGCCAAAAACGATTCAGAAAAGGGGGTGGTGATAAACAGAGTGTCTGAATTAAGCAGACCACTCTTACCCAGTCCAAAGTTCAGGGGTTGATCCATCACCGTTATTCATCTCACTGCACCATCCCAGCTCAGAACCTGGCTATATGCAAATCAGTCTGTCCCTGGCCCAGTGCATCATGGGAACAGGGCAGACTAAACTACCAAGCCAATTCTTCACCAGAAAGGAGACAAGCTACAGGGGACCGGTTTCTGGCATTTCAGCCTTCTTCGGCCCGGCTTGCTTGAATCCTGATGGTGCAGTGAGAAAGGGACTCATGTCTGAGTATACCCTGCCACACCTATAGTGGCCAAAAACGATTCAGAAAAGGGGGTGGTGATGAACAGAGTGTCTGAATTAAGCAGACCACTCTTACCCAGTCCAAAGATCAGGGCTTGATCCATCACCGTTATTTATCTCACTGCACCATCCCAGCTCAGAACCTGGCTATATGCAAATCAGTCTGTCCCTGGCCCAGTGCATCATGGGAACAGGGCAGACTGAACTACCAAGCCAATTCTTCACCAGAAAGGAGACAAACTACCGGGGACCGGTTTCTGGCATTTCAGCCTTCTTCGGCCCGGCTTGCTTTAATCCTGATGGTGCAGTGTGAAAGGGGCTCATGTCTGAGTATACCCTGCCACACCTATAGTGGCCAAAAACGATTCAGAAAAGGGGGTGGTGATAAACAGAGTGTCTGAATTAAGCAGACCACTCTTACCCAGTCCAAAGATCAGGGCTTGATCCATCACCATTATTTATCTCACTGCACCATCCCAGCTCAGAACATAGCTATATGCAAATCAGTCTGTCCCTGGCCCAGTGCATCATGGGAACAGGGCAGACTAAACTACCAAGCCAATTCTTCACCAGAAAGGAGACAAGCTACCGGGGACCGGTTTCTGGCATTTCAGCCTTCTTCGGCCCAGCTTGCTTAAATCCTGATGGTGCAGTGAGAAAGGGACTCATGTCTGAGTATACCCTGCCACACCTATAGTGGCCAAAAACGATTCAGAAAAGGGGGTGGTGATGAACAGAGTGTCTGAATTAAGCAGACCACTCTTACCCAGTCCAAAGATCAGGGCTTGATCCATCACCGTTATTTATCTCACTGCACCATCCCAGCTCAGAACCTGGCTATATGCAAATCAGTCTGTCCCTGGCCGAGTGCATCATGGGAACAGGGCAGACTAAACTACCAAGCCAATTCTTCACCAGAAAGGAGACAAGCTACCGGGGACCGGTTTCTGGCATTTCAGCCTTCTTCGGCCCAGCTTGCTTGAATCCTGATGGTGCAGTGAGAAAGGGACTCATGTCTGAGTATACCCTGCCACACCTATAGTGGCCAAAAACGATTCAGAAAAGGGGGTGGTGATGAACAGAGTGTCTGAATTAAGCAGACCACTCTTACCCAGTCCAAAGATCAGGGCTTGATCCATCACCGTTATTTATCTCACTGCACCATCCCAGCTCAGAACCTGGCTATATGCAAATCAGTCTGTCCCTGGCCCAGTGCATCATGGGAACAGGGCAGACTAAACTACCAAGCCAATTCTTCACCAGAAAGGAGACAAGCTACCGGGGACCGGTATCTGGGATTTCAGACTTCTTCGGCCCGGCTTGCTTGAATCCTGATGGTGCAGTGAGAAAGGGACTCATGTCTGAGTATACCCTGCCACACCTATAGTGGCCAAAAACAATTCAGAAAAGGGGGTGGTGATGAACAGAGTGTCTGAATTAAGCAGACCACTCTTACCCAGTCCAAAGATCAGGACTTGATCCATCACCCTTATTTATCTCACTGCACCATCCCAGCTCAGAACCTGGCTATATGCAAATCAGTCTGTCCCTGGCCCAGTGCATCATGGGAACAGGGCAGACTAAACTACCAAGCCAATTCTTCACTAGAAAGGAGACAAGCTACCGGGGACTGGTTTCTGGCCTTTCAGCCTTCTTCGGCCCGGCTTGCTTGAATCCTGATGGTGCAGTGAGAAAGGGACTCATGTCTGAGTATACCCTGCCACACCTATAGTGGCCAAAAACGATTCAGAAAAGGGGGTGGTGATGAACAGAGTGTCTGAATTAAGCAGACCACTCTTACCCAGTCCAAAGATCAGGGCTTGATCCATCACCGTTATTTATCTCACTGCACCATCCCAGCTCAGAACCTGGCTATATGCAAATCAGTCTGTCCCTGGCCCAGTGCATCATGGGAACAGGGCAGACGAAACAACCAAGCCAATTCTTCACCAGAAAGGAGACAAGCTACCGGGGACCGGTTTCTGGCATTTCAGCCTTCTTCGGCCCAGCTTGCTTGAATCCTGATGGTGCAGTGAGAAAGGGACTCATGTCTGAGTATACCCTGCCACACCTATAGTGGCCAAAAACGATTCAGAAAAGGGGGTGGTGATGAACAGAGTGTCTGAATTAAGCAGACCACTCTTACCCAGTCCAAAGATCAGGGCTTGATCCATCACCGTTATTTATCTCACTGCACCATCCCAGCTCAGAACCTGGCTACATGCAAATCAGTCTGTCCCTGGCCCAGTGCATCATGGGAACAGGGCAGACTAAACTACCAAGCCAATTCTTCACCAGAAAGGAGACAAGCTACCGGGGACTGGTTTCTGGCCTTTCAGCCTTCTTCGGCCCGGCTTGCTTGAATCCTGATGGTGCAGTGAGAAAGGGACTCATGTCTGAGTATACCCTGCCACACCTATAGTGGCCAAAAACGATTCAGAAAAGGGGGTGGTGATGAACAGAGTGTCTGAATTAAGCAGACCACTCTTACCCAGTCCAAAGATCAGGGCTTGATCCATCACCGTTATTTATCTCACTGCACCATCCCAGCTCAGAACCTGGCTATATGCAAATCAGTCTGTCCCTGGCCCAGTGCATCATGGCAACAGGACAGACTAAACTACCAAGCCAATTCTTCACCAGAAAGGAGACAAACTACCGGGGACCGGTTTCTGGCATTTTAGCCTTCTTCGGCCCAGCTTGCTTGAATCCTGATGGTGCAGTGAGAAAGGGAATCATGTCTGAGTATACCCTGCCACACCTATAGTGGCCAAAAACGATTCAGAAAAGGGGGTGGTGATGAACAGAGTGTCTGAATTAAGCAGACCACTCTTACCCAGTCCAAAGATCAGGGCTTGATCCATCACCGTTATTTATCTCACTGCACCATCCCAGCTCAGAACCTGGCTATATGCAAATCAGTCTGTCCCTGGCCCAGTGCATCATGGGAACAGGGCAGACTAAACTACCAAGCCAATTCTTCACCAGAAAGGAGACAAGCTACCGGGGACCGGTTTCTGGCATTTCAGCCTTCTTCGGCCCGGCTTGCTTGAATCCTGATGGTGCAGTGAGAAAGGGACTCATGTCTGAGTATACCCTGCCACACCTATAGTGGCCAAAAACGATTCAGAAAAGGGGGTGGTGATGAACAGAGTGTCTGAATTAAGCAGACCACTCTTACCCAGTCCAAAGATCAGGGCTTGATCCATCACCGTTATTTATCTCACTGCACCATCCCAGCTCAGAACCTGGCTATATGCAAATCAGTCTGTCCCTGGCCCAGTGCATCATGGGAACAGGGCAGACTAAACTACCAAGCCAATTCTTCACCAGAAAGGATACAAGCTTCCGGGGACCGGTTTCTGGCATTTCAGCCTTCTTCGGCCTGGCTTGCTTGAATCCTGATGGTGCAGTGAGAAAGGGACTCATGTCTGAGTATACCCTGCCACACCTATAGTGGCCAAAAACGATTCAGAAAAGGGGGTGGTGATGAACAGAGTGTCTGAATTAAGCAGACCACTCTTACCCAGTCCAAAGATCAGGGCTTGATCCATCACCGTTATTTATCTCACTGCACCATCCCAGCTCAGAACCTGGCTATATGCAAATCAGTCTGTCCCTGGCCCAGTGCATCATGGGAACAGGGCAGACTAAACTACCAAGCCAATTCTTCACCAGAAAGGAGACAAGCTACCGGGGACCGGTTTCTGGCATTTCAGCTTTTTTCGGCCCAGCTTGCTTGAATCCTGATGGTGCAGTGAGAAAGGGACTCATGTCTGAGTATACCCTGCCACACCTATAGTGGCCAAAAACGATTCAGAAAAGGGGGTGGTGATGAACAGAGTGTCTGAATTAAGCAGACCACTCTTACCCAGTCCAAAGATCAGGGCTTGATCCATCACCGTTATTTATCTCACTGCACCATCCCAGCTCAGAACCTGGCTATATGCAAATCAGTCTGTCCCTGGCCCAGTGCATCATGGGAACAGGGCAGACTAAACTACCAAGCCAATTCTTCACCAGAAAGGAGACAAGCTACCGGGGACCGGTTTCTGGCATTTCAGCCTTCTTCGGCCCAGCTTGCTTGAATCCTGATGGTGCAGTGAGAAAGGGACTCATGTCTGAGTATACCCTGCCACACCTATAGTGGCCAAAAACGATTCAGAAAAGGGGGTGGTGATGAACAGAGTGTCTGAATTAAGCAGACCACTCTTACCCAGTCCAAAGATCAGGGCTTTATCCATCACCGTTATTTATCTCACTGCACCATCCCAGCTCAGAACCTGGCTATATGCAAATCAGTCTGTCCCTGGCCCAGTGCATCATGGGAACAGGGCAAACTAAACTACCAAGCCAATTCTTGACCAGAAAGGAGACAAGCTACCGGGGACCGGTTTCTGGCATTTCAGCCTTCTTCGGCCCGGCTTGCTTGAATCCTGATGGTGCAGTGAGAAAGGGACTCATGTCTGAGTATACCCTGCCACACCTATAGTGGCCAAAAACGATTCAGAAAAGGGGGTGGTGATAAACAGAGTGTCTGAATTAAGCAGACCACTCTTACCCAGTCCAAAGTTCAGGGGTTGATCCATCACCGTTATTCATCTCACTGCACCATCCCAGCTCAGAACCTGGCTATATGCAAATCAGTCTGTCCCTGGCCCAGTGCATCATGGGAACAGGGCAGACTAAACTACCAAGCCAATTCTTCACCAGAAAGGAGACAAGCTACAGGGGACCGGTTTCTGGCATTTCAGCCTTCTTCGGCCCGGCTTGCTTGAATCCTGATGGTGCAGTGAGAAAGGGACTCATGTCTGAGTATACCCTGCCACACCTATAGTGGCCAAAAACGATTCAGAAAAGGGGGTGGTGATGAACAGAGTGTCTGAATTAAGCAGACCACTCTTACCCAGTCCAAAGATCAGGGCTTGATCCATCACCGTTATTTATCTCACTGCACCATCCCAGCTCAGAACCTGGCTATATGCAAATCAGTCTGTCCCTGGCCCAGTGCATCATGGGAACAGGGCAGACTGAACTACCAAGCCAATTCTTCACCAGAAAGGAGACAAACTACCGGGGACCGGTTTCTGGCATTTCAGCCTTCTTCGGCCCGGCTTGCTTTAATCCTGATGGTGCAGTGTGAAAGGGGCTCATGTCTGAGTATACCCTGCCACACCTATAGTGGCCAAAAACGATTCAGAAAAGGGGGTGGTGATAAACAGAGTGTCTGAATTAAGCAGACCACTCTTACCCAGTCCAAAGATCAGGGCTTGATCCATCACCATTATTTATCTCACTGCACCATCCCAGCTCAGAACATAGCTATATGCAAATCAGTCTGTCCCTGGCCCAGTGCATCATGGGAACAGGGCAGACTAAACTACCAAGCCAATTCTTCACCAGAAAGGAGACAAGCTACCGGGGACCGGTTTCTGGCATTTCAGCCTTCTTCGGCCCAGCTTGCTTAAATCCTGATGGTGCAGTGAGAAAGGGACTCATGTCTGAGTATACCCTGCCACACCTATAGTGGCCAAAAACGATTCAGAAAAGGGGGTGGTGATGAACAGAGTGTCTGAATTAAGCAGACCACTCTTACCCAGTCCAAAGATCAGGGCTTGATCCATCACCGTTATTCATCTCACTGCACCATCCCAGCTCAGAACCTGGCTATATGCAAATCAGTCTGTCCCTGGCCCAGTGCATCATGGGAACAGGGCAGACTAAACTACCAAGCCAATTCTTCACCAGAAAGGAGACAAGCTACCGGGGACCGGTTTCTGGCATTTCAGCCTTCTTCGGCCCAGCTTGCTTGAATCCTGATGGTGCAGTGAGAAAGGGACTCATGTCTGAGTATACCCTGCCACACCTATAGTGGCCAAAAACGATTCAGAAAAGGGGGTGGTGATGAACAGAGTGTCTGAATTAAGCAGACCACTCTTACCCAGTCCAAAGATCAGGGCTTGATCCATCACCGTTATTTATCTCACTGCACCATCCCAGCTCAGAACCTGGCTATATGCAAATCAGTCTGTCCCTGGCCCAGTGCATCATGGGAACAGGGCAGACTAAACTACCAAGCCAATTCTTCACCAGAAAGGAGACAAGCTACCGGGGACCGGTATCTGGGATTTCAGACTTCTTCGGCCCGGCTTGCTTGAATCCTGATGGTGCAGTGAGAAAGGGACTCATGTCTGAGTATACCCTGCCACACCTATAGTGGCCAAAAACAATTCAGAAAAGGGGGTGGTGATGAACAGAGTGTCTGAATTAAGCAGACCACTCTTACCCAGTCCAAAGATCAGGACTTGATCCATCACCCTTATTTATCTCACTGCACCATCCCAGCTCAGAACCTGGCTATATGCAAATCAGTCTGTCCCTGGCCCAGTGCATCATGGGAACAGGGCAGACTAAACTACCAAGCCAATTCTTCACTAGAAAGGAGACAAGCTACCGGGGACTGGTTTCTGGCCTTTCAGCCTTCTTCGGCCCGGCTTGCTTGAATCCTGATGGTGCAGTGAGAAAGGGACTCATGTCTGAGTATACCCTGCCACACCTATAGTGGCCAAAAACGATTCAGAAAAGGGGGTGGTGATGAACAGAGTGTCTGAATTAAGCAGACCACTCTTACCCAGTCCAAAGATCAGGGCTTGATCCATCACCGTTATTTATCTCACTGCACCATCCCAGCTCAGAACCTGGCTATATGCAAATCAGTCTGTCCCTGGCCCAGTGCATCATGGGAACAGGGCAGACGAAACAACCAAGCCAATTCTTCACCAGAAAGGAGACAAGCTACCGGGGACCGGTTTCTGGCATTTCAGCCTTCTTCGGCCCAGCTTGCTTGAATCCTGATGGTGCAGTGAGAAAGGGACTCATGTCTGAGTATACCCTGCCACACCTATAGTGGCCAAAAACGATTCAGAAAAGGGGGTGGTGATGAACAGAGTGTCTGAATTAAGCAGACCACTCTTACCCAGTCCAAAGATCAGGGCTTGATCCATCACCGTTATTTATCTCACTGCACCATCCCAGCTCAGAACCTGGCTACATGCAAATCAGTCTGTCCCTGGCCCAGTGCATCATGGGAACAGGGCAGACTAAACTACCAAGCCAATTCTTCACCAGAAAGGAGACAAGCTACCGGGGACTGGTTTCTGGCCTTTCAGCCTTCTTCGGCCCGGCTTGCTTGAATCCTGATGGTGCAGTGAGAAAGGGACTCATGTCTGAGTATACCCTGCCACACCTATAGTGGCCAAAAACGATTCAGAAAAGGGGGTGGTGATGAACAGAGTGTCTGAATTAAGCAGACCACTCTTACCCAGTCCAAAGATCAGGGCTTGATCCATCACCGTTATTTATCTCACTGCACCATCCCAGCTCAGAACCTGGCTATATGCAAATCAGTCTGTCCCTGGCCCAGTGCATCATGGCAACAGGACAGACTAAACTACCAAGCCAATTCTTCACCAGAAAGGAGACAAACTACCGGGGACCGGTTTCTGGCATTTTAGCCTTCTTCGGCCCAGCTTGCTTGAATCCTGATGGTGCAGTGAGAAAGGGAATCATGTCTGAGTATACCCTGCCACACCTATAGTGGCCAAAAACGATTCAGAAAAGGGGGTGGTGATGAACAGAGTGTCTGAATTAAGAAGACCACTCTTACCCAGTCCAAAGATCAGGGCTTGATCCATCACCGTTATTTATCTCACTGCACCATCCCAGCTCAGAACCTGGCTATATGCAAATCAGTCTGTCCCTGGCCCAGTGCATCATGGGAACAGGGCAGACTAAACTACCAAGCCAATTCTTCACCAGAAAGGAGACAAGCTACCGGGGACCGGTTTCTGGCATTTCAGCCTTCTTCGGCCCGGCTTGCTTGAATCCTGATGGTGCAGTGAAAAAGGGACTCATGTCTGAGTATACCCTGCCACACCTATAGTGGTCAAAAACGATTCAGAAAAGGAGGTGGTGATGAACAGAGTGTCTTAATTAAGCAGACCACTCTTACCCAGTCCAAAGATCAGGGCTTGATCCATCACCGTTATTTATCTCACTGCACCATCCCATCTCAGAACCTGGCTATATGCAAATCAGTCTGTCCCTGGCCCAGTGCATCATGGGAACAGGGCAAACTAAACTACCAAGCCAATTCTTCACCAGAAAGGAGACAAGCTACCGGGGACCGGTTTCTGGCATTTCAGCCTTCTTCCGCCCGGCTTGCTTGAATCCTGATGGTGCAGTGAGAAAGGGACTCATGTCTGAGTATACCCTGCCACACCTATAGTGGCCAAAAACGATTCAGAAAAGGGGGTGGTGATGAACAGAGTGTCTGAATTAAGCAGACCACTCTTACCCAGTCCAAAGATCAGGGCTTGATCCATCACCGTTATTTATCTCACTGCACCATCCCAGCTCAGAACCTGGCTATATGCAAATCAGTCTGTCCCTGGCCCAGTGCATCATGGGAACAGGGCAGACTGAACTACCAAGCCAATTCTTCACCAGAAAGGAGACAAGCTACCGGGGACCGGTTTCTGGCATTTCAGCCTTCTTCGGCCCGGCTTGCTTTAATCCTGATGGTGCAGTGAGAAAGGGGCTCATGTCTGAGTATACCCTGCCACACCTATAGTGGCCAAAAACGATTCAGAAAAGGGGGTGGTGATAAACAGAGTGTCTGAATTAAGCAGACCACTCTTACCCAGTCCAAAGATCAGGGCTTGATCCATCACCATTATTTATCTCACTGCACCATCCCATCTCAGAACATAGCTATATGCAAATCAGTCTGTCCCTGGCCCAGTGCATCATGGGAACAGGGCAGACTAAACTACCAAGCCAATTCTTCACCAGAAAGGAGACAAGCTACCGGGGACCGGTTTCTGGCATTTCAGCCTTCTTCGGCCCGGCTTGCTTGAATCCTGATGGTGCAGTGAGAAAGGGACTCATGTCTGAGTATACCCTGCCACACCTATAGTGGCCAAAAACGATTCAGAAAAGGGGGTGGTGATGAACAGAGTGTCTGAATTAAGCAGACCACTCTTACCCAGTCCAAAGATCAGGGCTTGATCCATCACCGTTATTTATCTCACTGCACCATCCCAGCTCAGAACCTGGCTATATGCAAATCAGTCTGTCCCTGGCCCAGTGCATCATGGGAACAGGGCAGACTAAACTACCAAGCCAATTCTTCACCAGAAAGGAGACAAGCTACTGGGGACCGGATTCTAGCATTTCAGCCTTCTTCGGCCCAGCTTGCTTGAATCCTGATGGTGCAGTGAGAAAGGGACTCATGTCTTAGTATACCCTGCCACACCTATAGTGGCCAAAAACGATTCAGAAAAGGGGGTGGTGATGAACAGAGTGTCTGAATTAAGCAGACCACTCTTACCCAGTCCAAAGATCAGGGCTTGATCCATCATCTTTATTTATCTCACTGCACCATCCCAGCTCAGAACCTGGCTATATGCAAATCAGTCTGTCCCTGGCCCAGTGCATCATGGGAACAGGGCAGACTAAACTACCAAGCCAATTCTTCACCAGAAAGGAGACAAGCTACCGGGGACCGGTATCTGGGATTTCAGCCTTCTTCGGCCCGGCTTGCTTGAATCCTGATGGTGCAGTGAGAAAGGGACTCATGTCTGATTATACCCTGCCACACCTATAGTGGCCAAAAACAATTCCGAAAAGGGGGTGGTGATGAACAGAGTGTCTGAATTAAGCAGACCACTCTTACCCAGTCCAAAGATCAGGGCTTGATCCATCACCCTTATTTATCTCACTGCACCATCCCAGCTCAGTACCTGGCTATATGCAAATCAGTCTGTCCCTGGCCCAGTGCATCATGGGAACAGGGCAGACTAAACTACCAAGCCAATTCTTCACCAGAAAGGAGACAAGCTACCGGGGACTGGTTTCTGGCCTTTCAGCCTTCTTCGGCCCGGCTTGCTTGAATCCTGATGGTGCAGTGAGAAAGGGACTCATGTCTGAGTATACCCTGCCACACCTATAGTGGCCAAAAACGATTCAGAAAAGGGGGTGGTGATGAACAGAGTGTCTGAATTAAGCAGACCACTCTTACCCAGTCCAAAGATCAGGGCTTGATCCATCACCGTTATTTATCTCACTGCACCATCCCAGCTCAGAACCTGGCTATATGCAAATCAGTCTGTCCCTGGCCCAGTGCATCATGGGAACAGGGCAGACTGAACTACCAAGCCAATTCTTCACCAGAAAGGAGACAAGCTACCGGGGACCGGTTTCTGGCATTTCAGCCTTCTTCGGCCCGGCTTGCTTTAATCCTGATGGTGCAGTGAGAAAGGGGCTCATGTCTGAGTATACCCTGCCACACCTATAGTGGCCAAAAACGATTCAGAAAAGGGGGTGGTGATAAACAGAGTGTCTGAATTAAGCAGACCACTCTTACCCAGTCCAAAGATCAGGGCTTGATCCATCACCATTATTTATCTCACTGCACCATCCCATCTCAGAACATAGCTATATGCAAATCAGTCTGTCCCTGGCCCAGTGCATCATGGGAACAGGGCAGACTAAACTACCAAGCCAATTCTTCACCAGAAAGGAGACAAGCTACCGGGGACCGGTTTCTGGCATTTCAGCCTTCTTCGGCCCGGCTTGCTTGAATCCTGATGGTGCAGTGAGAAAGGGACTCATGTCTGAGTATACCCTGCCACACCTATAGTGGCCAAAAACGATTCAGAAAAGGGGGTGGTGATGAACAGAGTGTCTGAATTAAGCAGACCACTCTTACCCAGTCCAAAGATCAGGGCTTGATCCATCACCGTTATTTATCTCACTGCACCATCCCAGCTCAGAACCTGGCTATATGCAAATCAGTCTGTCCCTGGCCCAGTGCATCATGGGAACAGGGCAGACTAAACTACCAAGCCAATTCTTCACCAGAAAGGAGACAAGCTACTGGGGACCGGTTTCTAGCATTTCAGCCTTCTTCGGCCCAGCTTGCTTGAATCCTGATGGTGCAGTGAGAAAGGGACTCATGTCTTAGTATACCCTGCCACACCTATAGTGGCCAAAAACGATTCAGAAAAGGGGGTGGTGATGAACAGAGTGTCTGAATTAAGCAGACCACTCTTACCCAGTCCAAAGATCAGGGCTTGATCCATCATCTTTATTTATCTCACTGCACCATCCCAGCTCAGAACCTGGCTATATGCAAATCAGTCTGTTCCTGGCCCAGTGCATCATGGGAACAGGGCAGACTAAACTACCAAGCCAATTCTTCACCAGAAAGGAGACAAGCTACCGGGGACCGGTATCTGGGATTTCAGCCTTCTTCGGCCCGGCTTGCTTGAATCCTGATGGTGCAGTGAGAAAGGGACTCATGTCTGATTATACCCTGCCACACCTATAGTGGCCAAAAACAATTCCGAAAAGAGGGTGGTGATGAACAGAGTGTCTGAATTAAGCAGACCACTCTTACCCAGTCCAAAGATCAGGGCTTGATCCATCACCCTTATTTATCTCACTGCACCATCCCAGCTCAGTACCTGGCTATATGCAAATCAGTCTGTCCCTGGCCCAGTGCATCATGGGAACAGGGCAGACTAAACTACCAAGCCAATTCTTCACCAGAAAGAAGACAAGCTACCGGGGACCGGTTTCTGGCATTTCAGCCTTCTTCGGCCCGGCTTGCTTGAATCCTGATGGTGCAGTGAGAAAGGGACTCATGTCTGAGTATACCCTGCCACACCTATAGTGGCCAAAAACGATTCAGAAAAGGGGGTGGTGATGAACAGAGTGTCTGAATTTGTTGCGTGCTTATCTAGGTTCCTGATCGATACTGTGACCTTATGCCCCTATTCGGCTATAAATCCGTTTATTCCCTATATTGGCATAACCGTTCAAGTGCGATTTTCTGAAAAGTCATCTCTGGCCTCACACGAACAGAGCCACATTCCAGCATGACTCTCTGCTACTTCCTTTGCGACCAATTAGTGCAATGACAGAGCAGCAGTCACTATCTGATATTCCTAGATAACACTCCGAGTTCTTCAACAAGATGAAAACTTAGCAAACCTGGAAATTCCCGCTTGCTATGTTTTGATTAGTAATGGAACTCTAATGAGCAACTGATAACTGTCACTTCCTAGTGACATCTTTAATTGACGTCTTATGTCCAGCAAACTTGCGTCAAACCCGGCACCTGTCAGGTATAAATATTACCAACGTTGCCTTAAGCAATGGAGCGAACCTGTTGCTGATGCCAGCTGCCTGCATGACCCTGTGTTGGTAAAAACTAGCACTCTGTCGCTGCAGCCTGCTATCCTGTGGTGGTGAAGCTGCTGATTACCATTATCGCCGCTACAGCGCGAACTATGGTTCAGTACGCTTGAGGAGCCGTGCAGCCGTCCTCTGCGAAGACATCCAGCCCAGCTGCCCGCGGACGCTGTCACCCCTCCTTCCTCGACGCGCTGAGAGAAGCCGCTGCCTTTCTCGTGCAGAGAAATCCAGTCCCGGCGCTTCCAGTTTACCCTCGCAGGTGACTGGGATATCGAGAGAGACCCCTGAAGGAGATACCAATCCTCCATCATTCTATTCAGAGGTATGGTGTTGACTAAACCCTTAGACGAGAATTCTTGAAACAAACCTTGGCAAAACCAACTTAACTTAAGCTACTTACTTACTCCCCCTTCTCACGTGTTAGGCTTAGGTCAGGCACACTGGGGTAGGCTTAGTTAGAAGCACCAGTTGAGTATGTTAGCCTAATGTATATATGACTGTATATATGTTTTATTACTTTTAAACCATTGTATGGCTAAGAAACCATATCAATGCTTTTACAGTTCTATTTCGCAATCCTTATCTTACTGTACGTACTTTTTACAATAACAGTTATTGCAATTGTGGCAATACATTTCTCTTGTATGAGAAGAAAGACTGTTCAATAAATGTTAACCCTTTATTGATAAACGCCCGTCTCTCTATTCTCTACATACTGGGAAAGTAAACTGCACTAGACTGACTGAGTGAAATCTGTGTCTATTGTTTCACACGACCCTAGAGATCGACTCTTGATCTGAGGAGCAAAGTTGTCATGTTGCACGGTTGTTGGAAAACTGAATCCCTTCTTGTCTGTGCCAAGGAAGCTGATCACTTCCTATGCAGAGAAGAAAGTTTCCAGTGACCTCTGAGCTAGTTGGTAACACAACCCAATTAAGTTTAGCATAGTCAGTGGAGGCCTGGAATAAAAGCAGTTCCACGTCGATACTACTGTTTATGTTATTCCAATACGCAGGGCCTAGTGGGAAACTAGGAACTACACTACATGGCGCCCTAACGTTTGGTAAGGCGATAAACTAACGCAAGACTTGTAGAGTAACTCAGTCGTGCATATTTCACACTCCTTTCTCCCGTAAATACTCCAATAGACGTCTGGAGTGGGTGAAAGGTTAAAATCCGCCCGACCTTAGTAGGAAGAGATTCCTATGTAAAGCTCTGGTTTATTCAACGTTGAAGGATACCGTGTTCCAAAATATTGTGCATCTAATCTTTGTCTCCTTGGAGACCTACTCTGCAAAAACCTCGCATTTTTTACAATGCCAGGAGAAAACGGAGCCCCTGGGGCCGCAGTAGATGCGACTCAGCAAGGTCCCGAATACACAGACCCGGATGCTATTATCATCCCGGTCCAGTTAAGAAGATCTATAACTTTAAAACTTATAGAAAACGGACTGCCACCTCAAGGTGGTACAGTAATTTTCGTGATAGAGGCTCACGAGTATCGGCAGACAGAGGTATTCTATTCATGGATAAACTTTCCAGCGGTAAACGCTATAACACAAGAGTTTCACTATTACAAAATAGAGGAACCTCCGGGAGAGTACGCTCCTTTCGAGGAGGTTGAAATCCCACTTAAATTTCAAGAGCACCTGCTCTGGTTTAATGGCGCCCTAAAACACAATGATCACATTACTAGGCTCGGTCCACTAGGTAGACCAGGAGCCACGTGGCCGGTTCTAGCCAGCTACACACCACATCCTGACATTACAAGAATGTCTAGAGAAGAGCTGTTAGAACAGCTAAACACATTAATAAAAATACATAGGCAATTAGTCCAATATGTAATGCGGACTGCAACAGTCCAGCCAGCTGTTAATTCACCACAGCTGACCCCTCATCAGGGGAACACAAATAAAATTACACCACAGAACATACATTCATGTCTTGGTAAAACACCCGTAAAACGGGAACAAATTCCTTTCTGGTTAGCCCAGAAAATCACTCAAATAGAGGCAGTATTTCCTGATACTACCCCTATAGAGAAACACAGAATCTTGACCATCTGCCTTCCTATGAGAATCGCACCACACGTGGAGGACTGTGACACTTGGGGTACAGTCTTTGCTTCCATTTACACAAAAACACACGGTGTTCCGTCTATGGCGGTAATACCAGAAGTGCTAAAACAGATTCAAAATGAATTCGGTCCAGAACCCGCTTTAAATCTAGGTATGAAATTACTGAAAGACTTCAAGCAGGTCACGGCTATATTATTAGCCAACATTAGAGGAGAAGCAGCATCTGTGGCGATCCGCCAGAAGTTGAGGGAAACAGATATAAAAGATCCTGTTGAGTTTGCAAAAATCATAGAAAAGTGCTATGAAGAATTAGGTAGAGACAGCTTGGGTGGAAAACCAGTTAAGCCCCAACTGCTCGAAAATCCTGAAAAATTATTTATTAAAAATAATTTAAACACTCCTAAAAAGAGCTGGGATGGAAATAAACAATCCACTCCCAAGGAAAAAGTTTTCCAGTCCAGAGGAAGGTCTCCTCGACGGAGGGAAAGAACTCCGACTCGAGAACGCCAGTCTCCCCAACGGGAGCCCTCTGAGAAAAGATATAACCTTAGAAATAGGGATAATATAAAAAACCTGATAGATATCAAAGTATTGATACACGTCCCTCTCGATCTTTTCCACAGAATTCGGAAAGAAGAGGACGGTCAGACCCAGGAGAGCACACCAAGTCCAAAGACAAGGAACCTGCTCAAAATAAGAAATCTCAATTTCAGAAAAAGAAGGTAGCCAGTATTAGAGTAATCAACCATGCCGAGAATACTGAGGACACAGTTGAAAAACGGGGAGTGGGCATTGACAATGTTGGACAGTGCAGCAGAAATCAGTATAGCGCGCAAGATCTTGATGAGTCATCTGGAGACAGTGGACACGAATGAATACATTCAGGTTGAAACTGCCGACGCCAGGCTTAGCGAGCCCCATAAAATATACGAAATAACATTGCGTATAGAGGGTGATAAGACTAGGAAAATTAAGGGTCTATTTTGGGATAAGCTCTCAAAAGGCTATGATATTCTGTTAGCTGAAAAAGATTGGCCCCCGGAGTTTGTCAGGGAGTGCCCTCGTGGCGAAGAAGTGATTATGCCTGCCTTCTCGAATCACATACCGATTCATAAAAAATACACATATGCAAGGAAATGGGCAGTAGCCCAGGCACCTGCATTGTATAAAAATCATGTAGGATGGGATGAGGATTCACCACCTCACAAAATCCAATTAAAAAGTGAACCAACTGCCCAACGGCAGTATCCCATAAAGCAAGAAGCTAAAAAACAGGTCAGGGAGATCTTAGATCAACTTGAGTACCAGGGGATGATTGAAACATGCACCTCTCAAATGAACAATCCTTTGTTTCCTGTCTCCAAGCCAGACAATTCATATCGTCTAGTTTTGGACTACAGACACCTTAATACATGTACAAAACTCGCATAGTGCAGCCCTAATGAAGAACATAGTTAGGAAAAAATACAAAACGACATTAGACATTTCTAATGGTTTCTTTTGTCAAAACATTGCACCTGAAAGCAGATACTTGACCGCTTTCTCCGCATTTGGGTCACAGAAAAAATTCTGTCGACTCCCACAGGGGTTCAAGAACAGCCCAGGACTATTCTCAGCCAGGGTAACAGAGTTACTACAGATCTATGATGATGAAGCATTGTCTTACGTAGATGATATTTATCTCACAGACGACGACTTGGATACTCACTTGAAAAGAGTGAACACCATTATACTTGGGTTCGCAGCAGAGGGTTACAAATTCAACTTTAAAAAGTCCCGAATTGCCCATCTGACAGTACTGTTTTTAGGGTACGAATTATCAAGTGAAGGGAAAAGCCTAGCGGACAACTTCTTAGAGAAGTGCGCTGTACTCCAAGCTCCAAAAACGCTGAAGAATTTACAATCCATACTAGGTTTTCTGAATTTCGGAAGAACTTACATACTAAATTACGCAGAGAGGGTTAAACCTCTCTACGAACTAATAAAACCTGATTTAAAACAAATCAATTGGACTCAAAAACACACAGAAATTTTGAGATCACTGCAAACAGACATGTTAGCAAAAACAAAATTAGATACACGTGACAACACACGTGATCTTGTAATCCGAGTCATCCCAGGAAGATGCGGATTCACATACCTAACCTCTAATGAGGGAGAAAAGGTACCAATTTCAAATAAATCTCACTTGTACACACAAGCAGAAAAAACATTCAGTCACACAGAAAGAACTGTGAACGCAGTGCAAATCGCATTAGCAAATGAACGAGAACTAGCACACGGCAAACGGATTAATATCCTTACAGCGGAATCCGCCTTCGAGGCGCTATTCAGCCCAGTAAACCTGCCTACAGTGTCACTGGATCCGAAATGGATACAGTGCATAGATTCTCTAGGAGCGGAAGACGTGAAATACTATTTCGCCCCGCAATACACAGAACTGAATGATTTAGAATATGAAGAAGAATATCCTCTGCCAATCGAAATTCTGCCTCTCCCACAATACGCCTGTATAATCTATACAGATAGCTTTGTACAGCATTTTAATGTAGAGAGTAAATCCTACAATGCAGCATGTGCGATCATTAAAGGTCGTTGGCTGTGCGGTAAATTCAGACCGAAAGTAACAAAAACTGAATCAGTAAAGTACTGTTCGGTTCAAAGAACTGAAATCAGATCTTTAAAGATGGCGCTCGAAAATGCAGAACGCGAATTCCCCACACTTATCGTGTGCGATTCTCATTTTTGCGTCAATTCTTACAACAATAAACTGCAGAGTTGGATCGAAAACGACTACAAAGATGACACAGGTGCCACAATAAAGCATAAATTGCTCTGGAACGAGGTAGCTCTTTTAAGTAAAGAACTACAAAAGACTCACGTGATTCACGCACAGAGTCTTCAACGTGATGGCGTTCACGTTGCAGGGAATTCATTGGCTAATACAGCCACCGCGGAAGCAACTAACCCGGCTTCCGTAGCCACAAAAAAGCGTACAGATAAGTACATAGACGGGGAAACCATGCTAGCAGTAAAAACGACCGTAAAAGGCGACTGCGCAGCACTACCCGTAAACTATCCACTCAATTATGCATACATAATCGATGCAAACTCCGTTCCTTTTGCTCGAATCCCTGGAGTGGGGGACAGAGTAATTCCAAACAGGAGCAGGAGGGGCTTCCTCTTACTGGAAGCACACATGGGGTTGGGTCTGAAACACCAAACAATCAAAGCCTCTCTGAAAGAATTACAATCAGAGTACTGGTGGCCAGGTATGAGTATAGATATTCAATATTTTGCTCAAAATTGTGAAAACTGCAACCGAGATCGCAGAAACGAACAGGCCAGTGTAGTTTCAGGATCCCTTCTAGACAGCATAAGGCGGTCTATCTGCGCAATCAAAGAAGAGAAACGCGTCCCAGTGTACACCATTAAGACGAAAAGCACTTAAATAATGAGGCCTCCAGCGCTCGGCTGACGCTAGAACGGTTATAAAAGATTTGCGAGTCTTTATAGGCACATACGCAATTACCACGTTCCATTCTGACCAGGGTCCTGCTTTCAGCTCTCGAGCTTATAGGGAGGCCATGGCCAGCATGGGAATTGGGTTGCGGTATTCTTGTCCGTCGCATCCCGAAGGGAATAGTGTGGTAGAAAGAAAAAACCGGGACATAAAGCAATCTATAACAGCGAAGGTATTAGGTTCAGACGCTGGGTGGGTCAAACATTTAATAAGTGTCCAGACTAGTCTTAACAACATGCCAAGAAATTCTCTAAAAGGTTTCAGCCCATACGAACTATTGTTCGGAATTAGATTGAACGTTCAGGACCTCGATAGTCAGATGTCAGTGGTACAAGAAGAAACAAAGCAGTTTGAAGTAAAAGACCGTTTGGCTGTTTTACAGGAACTGAATGAAACAAGAAAATCATTAAGCAACATAAAGTTAAAGCAACAGCCAAGTACCACTGACGAGGCACCACCCGCAACAGCCCCAGCAAGGCCTGTCTGGATTCCAAAGATTGGGGATCTAGTCAGAGAAAAGATCGCGGTTAAGAAGGAATTTGGGCCTTCTTACAGAAAAGCAGTACCTGTCTTAGCAGTCACCGGAACAAGATCAGTTGTGCTACCGCCCCTTGCTGGTAAAAAGGAGAACAGAGTCGTGTCTATCGATCTGGTAAAACCACAAGCATGTGGCCTATAATCAACAGTAGGCCCAGTGGACTCCCAAGAAACAACAGAATACCCAAACTTGCAACAATCCAAGAGGTTCAAACTGAAAGACTAATCACATTCGATCAGCCTGCAGTGCACAATGGAGGACTATGCAATACAGCCATGGAACTCGTGCCTCTTGAAACACAGATTGAAACAGTTCGTCAAGAAACAACACCAGTCTACAATGATGTGGCATCCGAAAGTGCTACCGAAAGACAGATTGAAAGAACAATCCCATCAATTGACAGAACTGCCTCTGGTTATTTCATCAACTTCGACAACTTCTCTGAAGATTTAAACGACCCCGAAGTGATGCCAGAAACAAAAAAGTATTCTAAAGAAAATACAACAGGACTCCTTCAACAAATCAAAGAACTATATCTGGATTCACCGTTGATTGAGCATTGGATTATCTCAGGGGTATTCATACTCCTACTCTGCCTAATTTTAGTTTTAATCTTAGGGAAGTTCATTACAATTGAATGGACACAGCAAGTCAGAACATCAACCTAGTCCTGAAACCACACAGATCATCCCACGTGAAGAAAAGAGAACTGTCAACAGTAAATGTCACAGCAATTCCAATACCTGGTGGGGTAGTATGGGAGAAAACAGACTATGAGATCTATGGTCCGGTCGAAATCCTGAAGTATCCTCATCAACTAAAGGTTTCCTTAAGTGACTTTGTGACACCTAGTACATTCTCTGATGATTGGGACTTTAACAGTATTAATGACATGATGTCTGATTTAGTAATGTCAGCTAGATTCACAGATCATGATTATTTACAAGGTTCATCTAGTTATGAGCAGTTATTCTGTTACACCCACTATGGGGATCATTACTTGCATAAATCTGCACAGCCTAGAAATGTTTTTATGTATAATCAATGGGAACATTGTGCTACACCACCTAAAAGCAGTTCTAAAGCATTTTTTGAGAAATTCAAATACTTCTCAGGGTTTAACACCAGTGATGCAGAAACGTTTTATTACAAACTGTTAGATAAAACAGGAATGAAAACAATGCTGACAAATTCTAAATTGATATATTCAGAAGCATTTTATGACAAAATGATGACATTTGGTTTTGATTATTGGAAAAATAATATTGAAACGAAAACGATTTGGGGTACAAAAGATTGGCAGGTGCAAGGCATTGAAGCACTTTTTAGAACCTGCATGATACCTGAACAAATGTTATTTTTAAATGACACTGTACACCAAACATCTTGTCTTGGCCTAGCTAAGAACAAAGAACTTAAAACACCGTCTATACCAAAGCCAATACCTGAAAATACAACAGCTGATATTGAGTTAGACGTGTCACAAATTTTAAATTTCAACAGAACACATCCTGATTGGAAAAAGTGGTTAATCTGGCCTACAGACACAAATAGCTGTCAAGATAGATTCCTGAACAAAACACAGGGTTTAAAACTGACCAGATTAGACTCAAGATATTCCCAGAGACAACATCCAGGGATTATAACAACATACAGTGTAGGGAAACTCTGCCTAGAATGGCTAACTACATCCACACTGGCTGAAATTAAGCAACACTTGTCTTTACTAAAAGATGGTGCTGATTTGCGCGACTTCATTCTTGGACCACGCAAACAGCGTCAAAAGCGTTTCATAGCGACCAGTATCTATGCTGCTTACAACGAGGCTTGGAAAGTAAAGCAAATTGAAACTGCTGAGAAAATACGAGAAATTGATCGTATTAATTTGGAGAAATCACTTTCTGTGGTAGACAATGGGTTAATGACTCTGTCTTCCAGAATATATTCTTTGGACAATATTGTATCCTCTGCCTTTGATGTGATAGACAGAGATTTGCTAATGTTACAACATGGCCAATCTCAATTACGCTCTATTATAGAATTAGGCTGGACGCTGCAAAATCTTCGTTCAGGCTATGTGCCTTGGCGTTTAATCAACACAACGTCATTATTTTCCAGTTTTAACCTTACTGATAAACAGATCAGTTTGGCACAGAAAGGAGCAGACTATACAATCTTGAGCATCGAAAAACTCGAGAGATTACCATTGACAATGTCAGAGAGTCCTGTCATTGAATGGATAATACACGGAATTATCACAATTCCGATAACAACTTTCCGATTTCATAAATGCCTTGAGTACATACCTGCTGGCCAATATGAACAATTGGGTAAGGGATATGTAAAATCCGAATGGAAATTACCATACACTCATTCTTGCTATAGTGACAGTGACAAAAATGTATTTCTTAGTGGTGACAACTGTAAACACTCACTAAGCGGTATACTTTTGTGTCAGGGTATTAATTTACACGGAGCATGTGATGGAAATTCAAACAACCTTTCATGCCACCAGCTAGTCACACCTGCAACTCAGATAGAGCCCTTCTTTATGCAACTTTCAAACGGGAGTTACATTCTTAGAACGGATCACAGGTGCTGTGGCCTGACGCCCGGGAAAAGTTATCTAGTACAAGTAACGTCCATGGTCAAATGTTGCATGCAAGCATTGTTCCCGAGCGGGCCTCCAGACATAGTGACTCCCCTCTGGCCTCGTCTGAATCTCTATTCTATACGAATTGATACATTAAGCAAAATGAAATCTGTGCTTTTACAGACAACCGTGCCTATAACGTCATCTAAAGAGACGTATGATCTTCTAGTCGCAAGGACGGCTACTGAAGTCCATGACCTTTTATCAACAAATTGCCCCGTGCATTTCGTAGAAATGTTCAGCCAACTCCTTAACATGTCTAGTGCAACAAGCATCCCAGGCATATTTAAGACAGTCTTTACGGGACTGCTAACACCCTTCCAGGCAATTTTGGGAATCTTTCCTAATTTCGTGCACTCCATCTTTGGCGGCATACCACTATTTTTGGGACTCATCGCAGGGATTCTATTTTTGACCATCCTGCTACGTTATGGCAAGCCTCGGCTCAGACATAGCTCCCATGGGAATGGAAGAGACAATCCTAGCAATGCGCTACAGGGACAGGATAACTAACGTCCTCGGATTGGCCAGGCTGAGAGATCTAAACATGACCTGGTTCCTTTCATTCAGACCGATATGGCAAAATTGCATTTTACCTGTGCTACGGTGTATGCTTTGCGGCGAGGAATGCGTGTTGGACATCTGTCTTTCACTTCCATCAGCAGTACCAATGGACGTCGATACTTTGCTAAGTCCGATAACGGCTCACGCATTGTGTTGTCCCCAGCGGCTACCAATCCTGATGACGGCATTCGTGGAGACTCCTGTACTACAGCCATGTGGTAACAGTGGAGCGAGTGACAAAAGCAACATCATCCAGGTACAACGTTCTGTGAGCATTGCTGGTCCTGCCTTCGATGACAGCAATCATTCTCACACCTGCCAAGTTACAGCGCTATCTAATTTGGTTGAACTATCACCTGATTTTGTAGACCAATTCTTTGCGAGCCTGTCTGATACGATGTTCTCACCCATAGAGAAACAATAACTTTTGAGAAGCTTTCCGACACACAGCGTTCCCATGAACTCTGAATTCGGCCTTCAGTTTTGATCAACAAAAACTGCCAAGAGCTTTGGAAATCTATTTTCTTTGAATTGGACAATTTTTTTAAAAATATTGACCCTCTCTTTTTGGCACGAACAATTCTTTGCTTAACGTAAAAACTATTCTTAGAGAACAGAAGCTTCACACTTCTATTTCTAAGCACATCTAGAGACATAACAACATAACACCAGCCTCTAGCACACATGTTATTACAATGCATTTTTATGTGATGATTTATCTCGCATTTCTTCTGTCAGAGATACTTCATGTGTAATTCCTTTTGCATAATCGTTCATTGACTTCATATACAGTAATTTTTTTGAATGATTAATATGCTTTAAAAAACGTACAGTACCTAAATTCCATGTATTACAAGTACGCCTATTTCGAATGCATTTATGTATTTTGGGGTGGGCAATGTTACACATGCATCTAATTGCTTAGTTTTAGTAATTTTGATGGACATGAAAACGTGGAGTGGGTGTTGCGTGCTTATCTAGGTTCCTGATCGATACTGTGACCTTATGCCCCTATTCGGCTATAAATCCGTTTATTTCCTATATTGGCATAACCGTTCAAGTGCGATTTTCTGAAAAGTCATCTCTGGCCTCACACGAACAGAGCCACATTCCAGCATGACTCTCTGCTACTTCCTTTGCGACCAATTAGTGCAATGACAGAGCAGCAGTCACTATCTGATATTCCTAGATAACACTCCGAGTTCTTCAACAAGATAAAAACTTAGCAAACCTGGAAATCCCCGCTTGCTATGTTTTGATTAGTAATGGAACTCTAATGAGCAACTGATAACTGTCACTTCCTAGTGACATCTTTAATTGACGTCTTATGTCCAGCAAACTTGCGTCAAACCCGGCACCTGTCAGGTATAAATATTACCAACGTTGCCTTAAGCAATGGAGCGAACCTGTTGCTGATGCCAGCTGCCTGCATGACCCTGTGTTGGTAAAAACTAGCACTCTGTCGCTGCAGCCTGCTATCCTGTGGTGGTGAAGCTGCTGATTACCATTATCGCCGCTACAGCGCGAACTATGGTTCAGTACGCTTGAGGAGCCGTGCAGCCGTCCTCTGCGAAGACATCCAGCCCAGCTGCCCGCGGACGCTGTCACCCCTCCTTCCTCGACGCGCTGAGAGAAGCCGCTGCCTTTCTCGTGCAGAGAAATCCAGTCCCGGCGCTTCCAGTTTACCCTCGCAGGTGACTGGGATATCGAGAGAGACCCCTGAAGGAGATACCAATCCTCCATCATTCTATTCAGAGGTATGGTGTTGACTAAACCCTTAGACGAGAATTCTTGAAACAAACCTTGGCAAAACCAACTTAACTTAAGCTACTTACTTACTCCCCCTTCTCACGTGTTAGGCTTAGGTCAGGCACACTGGGGTAGGCTTAGTTAGAAGCACCAGTTGAGTATGTTAGCCTAATGTATATATGACTGTATATATGTTTTATTACTTTTAAACCATTGTATGGCTAAGAAACCATATCAATGCTTTTACAGTTCTATTTCGCAATCCTTATCTTACTGTACGTACTTTTTACAATAACAGTTATTGCAATTGTGGCAATACATTTCTCTTGTATGAGAAGAAAGACTGTTCAATAAATGTTAACCCTTTATTGATAAACGCCCGTCTCTCTATTCTCTACATACTGTGAAAGTAAACTGCACTAGACTGACTGAGTGAAATCTGTGTCTATTGTTTCACACGACCCTAGAGATCGACTCTTGATCTGAGGAGCAAAGTTGTCATGTTGCACGGTTGTTGGAAAACTGAATCCCTTCTTGTCTGTGCCAAGGAAGCTGATCACTTCCTATGCAGAGAAGAAAGTTTCCAGTGACCTCTGAGCTAGTTGGTAACACAACCCAATTAAGTTTAGCATAGTCAGTGGAGGCCTGGAATAAAAGCAGTTCCACGTCGATACTACTGTTTATGTTATTCCAATGCGCAGGGCCTAGTGGGAAACTAGGAACTACACTACAAATTAAGCAGACCACTATTACCCAGTCCAAAGATCAGGGCTTGATCCATCACCGTTATTTATCTCACTGCACCATCCCAGCTCAGAACCTGGCTATATGCAAATCAGTCTGTCCCTGGCCCAGTGCATCATGGGAACAGGGCAGACTAAACTACCAAGCCAATTCTTCACCAGAAAGGAGACAAGCTACCGGGACCGGTTTCTGGCATTTCAGCCTTCTTCGGCTTACCTGGGTGTCTGAAAGCAGTAGCTGCAACTTGCATGAGTCTTGAACAAAGTGAGTCTATCATTATGGGACATCCTGTAACTGTGTATGTTCCACATGCAGTTGTAATTTTGTTGACCAGAACCAAAACTCAGTACCTCACACCTAGTCGGCTGACTAAGTGTGAGAGAATTCTTGTAGGTACAGGAAATGTAACCATCGCCCGATGTAATATCTCGAATCCAGCCACTCTCCTACCAAACTCACTCACAGCAGGAGTGAGGGGAGAAGTTGAGCATGACTGCTCAGACCTGACTGCGTTCAGCACAAAACCCCGCCCTGACATAAGAACAGTACCCTTGACTGATGAAGATTAGGAGCTGTTTGTAGATGGCTCATGCATGAGACATGAGAGCGGAGGCTTAAGTGCTGCCTATGCGGTGTGCACTTTAGGAGGTCCAGTAGTAGCAGCCAATTTATATGGAGTAAAGTCTGCACAAGTAGCCGAGTTGGTTCCATTGGCAAAAGCCTGTAAATTTGGGAAGAACATGAAAATAACCATATACACTGATAGCCAGTATGGTTATGGGGTTGTGCATGACTTTGGCCAATTGTGGCTGCAAAGAGAGTTCCTGACTTCTTCAGGTACTCCTATCAGAAATGGAAATTTCGTGCAAGAATTACTGAAAGCAATCCAGTTACCAAAAGCATTGGCAGTGGTCAAGTGTGCTGCTCACAAATCTGGCGATGACAAAGTGACAGCAGGTAATCGATATGCTGACCAACTGGCCCAACATTGTGCTAAATACAAAATATCAATCAATACAAATTTGGGGGTAGGCGGAAACAGCTGCCAACTTATGCAGACCCCCCAGGATATAGCGGCATGGATTAGCAAATTTAGCGGCACAAAAATGAAAATTTAGCGGCACAAATATGGAAATTTAGCGGCAATTTTGCGGCATTTTATTTGGCCATTTTTCCTACAACAAATACAGACATCTTTGTTTTTTGAGTTAATTAACAACATGAAGCTATATATATTTGGTTTAATTACAATGTAGACACTTTAGGCCAGATTTACAAGCCCCTTGCGCCCCTTTTACACAACTGTTGCATCACTTTTGTGACGCAGCGGCAGCGCAAAAGATGCGCCATGGTGCGGGGTACTTACAACGTGACGCATCTGGGAGATGCGTCACGTTGTAAAGTCCTGCGCCAGAAGGAGGCGTTCCTGCGCAGAAACGCCTCCTAAAAGTGGCTGAGTGAAATCTACATGATTTCACTCAGTCACTTTTGGGCCCATGCTGCGTCAAAACCCTGTGCCTGCCTGAAGCAGGCGTAAGGCGTTTGGCAAACAAGCCTTTCTATAGCCTTCCCTCTGACTCTTCCCCCTCCATCTCCCCTTTACTCGTCCCAAACCTCCTCCTACTGCTATAATCTCCAAAGAAACCCTTCCCTCTTCTATCCCTCCACAACTCTTTTCAATCCAAAAGACTCGCATGAACACTGCTCAAATAAATTTCGTATTTCCCCTGTAGTAATTCCCAACTAATCCTGTGTGCGTTCCGGAGTAGTGGCTACCTGCTGAAAAGTGCTTCGACACTTCATTAGGGGTAGCCAGCCCTATATACATGCAAACCCTTTCCTCCACTATCCTTATTCAAACCAAATAATAAACTCACAAATTAATTTCATATCTCCCTATAGTAGACCAATTCACGAATAATCCTCTTTGGGTTCCGGGGTAGCATGCTACTCGAGGAAAGGTGCTTCGACGCCTTCTCAGGAGTAGTAAGCGCTATATAAATGCACTTACAATAAACCAATTTATCCTGCTACTGTTGTAATGCGCTGGTGACTTAGCTACATAAAATTGAAGATGGTTTATCACAGTGAACCTTCAGGAAAAACTGTGATGGTGGCTCTATAATAGTGGACGGCAGGCTCGAACCTGGTCCACAGCTCCAAGGTCAGCTTCTTTGACCCTTAGGATAGTATACAGCCTTCCTCTAGCAGGACAGAGGGAGGGGTTTCATTAATTATGTTGAAAATTGCTGGGAGTAATGCGATTACCAGTAACGAATTGAAGCATTGGCAGATGCAGCCGAATACTGAATGGATACAGGTGAGATGTAAGGGGAAGCAGCAGGAATGTACCTTTGCATACAATGCACCGCCACTGAATGTCAGAGTACCAGTGTCCGATTTGTTGTTATTGACTGGTTTGCGCCTAGTGAACTGACCAGCATGTACTTCTAAAAGGTAAGAATGAAAAAAAGGTGAACAGGGGAGTGCACAGCATGCAACTTTTGAAAACGAGAGTATGCACAAAATCAGAAAAAAAAACGAATCTGGAGGCAAATTCGAGCGCAACATTTTTTCTGTAGATATAGTACTGAATATTACTTAATATGTCGAAAAAAATAATGTATAGGCCCAAAGGTTTTCTTGGGAGCTGGCTACCGCTGCTGACAAACCAAAGCAGCCAAATATCAGAGCTGCCTCATGTTGATGTCACTCAACACTTCCTGTGTATCTGCTGTTGCCGGTTCTTACTTTATCCATCTTTTTTCCCCCTTTGCCATTGTTCTCCTAGCTTGAAGTCTGGTAATGTTGATCGGCCCTATAGCTCTCACACTTTCGAAAGGCCACTCTAAAGCACCATAGGAAAATTAGGTGCATAAAAAGAAAGCCGCTGCAGATAAAGCGTGATGAGACAGGAAAGAGCCGGGGCGGGGGGGGGGGCACTTTTTGGTTGAAGAAAAGGGAGAGCCCCCTTCAAATGCAGAAATGGTAAATATGGCCCCAGAGTATCCTCTTCTCCTGTCTTCCACGCACTTCCAAGCTCGCAACCCCCTCCTTAAAAAGGTCACCACTAAAGTTGCCAAATGGAGTTGTATGCCCTCCTTATTAAAGCAGGGCCTCATGGCGCGCTGAAAGCTTTATTTCGCTACGACAGACCTGTACTCGGTGTTTAGATTGAAGCGGAAGACGTCCTGGGAAGGAGAGATCCGGTGCACCTGCCATCGCGTCTCTCTGAAAGGTGCACCCCGATCGAGTTCCCGAGGAACAGAACGACGAGGCCACACGTAAAGATTATGCAGGTAATGCTGCGCACGTCTCCTCTCACAGCTTGGCCAGGAGGAAACACATATTGATTGGACGGCGCCACCTAGTGACGTTTGCGCGCATAGCCAATAAAAGGGCATTGTTTGTTTTGGTGTTTCCCGGTAGACACTTTTTGCAAATATCGCGGCCAATATTGCAAATATCGCGGCCATCGCGCTAGTTTGCCGATTTCGCGATTTTTTCGTGAATCGCGAAATCGCGAAATGCTGGAGGGTCTGCTTATGGTGTTTGAAGACATAAAAACATGGGAAGAACTGAGAGATTTGCAGGATGCAGCAGAACCAAAAGAAAAGGAAAGGTGGAGAAAATGTGGTTTTCGGAGGAGGAATGAGAATGGTGTCATTCTTTACCTTGATGATATGCCTGTGTTGCCAGACTGCATACTTGCTCCTATGGCTAGATTGATACATGGAGATACCCATTTAGGAAGAGATGCAATGATCCGTGTTTTTAGACAGACATGGTTCAATTTGAAATTCAGAAACATAGCAGAGGCACTCTGCCAGAGGTGCTTAATATGTCAGCAATTTAATCCCGGAAAGAAAAAAGTAGTTTTACAAGGTACAATTGGAGAAGCAGAAGGAGCTTTCATAAGATTACAAATCGACTTTATTCAGTTACCCCCCTGTCGAGGAATGAAGTACGTCCTCGTCATTGTCTGCCTATTTTCAAAATGGGTAGAAGCTTATCCTGCACGCAGAAACGACAGCATTACTGCAGCCAAATTGTTACTGAGGGAACTAATACCTAGGTACGGTTTTCCAGTCACAATTGAATCAGACAGAGGTGGGCATTTTCAAAGCGAAATAATAGGACAAATCTGTGAAGCATTCAAAATCACGCAAAAAATGCACTGTGCATATTGCCCAGAGGCTTCTGGAGTGGTAGAACAACTGAATGGCACAATCAAATCAAGATTGGGAAAAATGTGTGAATCGACTCAAATGGAGTGGCCAGATGCTTTGCACCTTGTCTTGATGGGACTTAGAAGTATTCCAGACCGGAAGACAGGCTTGAGTCCCCATGAGATACTGATGGGAAGAGCAATGCGGCAAGCATGGGTGCCAGGACACAAACTGATAAACATATCTGATGATTTGGTGCTAGAGTACTGCAAGCAACTGGGTGACCAAGTGCGTTCTATCTCTCACCAGATTGGAGACGACGCCATCGCCAGACCAGCAACTCCAGCCCATGACTTGAACCCTGGTGATTGGGTTGTAATTAAGAAACATACTCGGAAGAGTTGCCTTACACCAAAGTGGGGAAAAAGAAGACAGGTGATTCTTGTTACCACAATAGTGGTGAAGTGTGCAGGTGTGCCAAGGTGGATCCATGCTAGCCATACAAAAAAAGTGACAAAAGACGAAGAAGAAACTGAGGCTGAAGGTTGTGCAGCTGAGGGGTCTCCTGAAGTTGGTCCTGAAGTAGCTGAAGAAGAACAACCGAGCTCCAATCAAGATGATTGGGTCCCAGTAATCGACCTGACACTCGACCCAATGAGAACCAGAAGACAAACCTACTTAGTTAGAGAGTCGGATAGTGAGGACGAGACAGGAATAGAAGGAGATAATCAGGTCATCGAAATCCAAATCAAATCTGATGATGAGGAAGGCCAGGTAGGGACAGAGCAGGTTATCGACACACCTCCAAAAACTCCTGAGCCTGAAAAGGGACAGATAAAAATTGGAGCAGAAGTTCAAGCAGAAGAAAATCAAAAGTTCGAAGTGCTTGAACAGGATCAGATAGAAATAGATAAATATGTTCAGGAAGAAGAAATTGAAACAAAACAAAGCCAAATCCAGCATATACCTGGCCAGCTTAGTGACCGGGCAGAAGAAACTGACATAAGACCTGGAACTAGTCAGACAGGAAGGGAAGAAGAAGACACAGAAGCAAATGTGCCACAACTGAACGAAAATAAAAGAGGATTTGAAGAAAGCCAAATGACAGTGCCAGTTAAAAGATTCAAGAAGAAAGATAGAGAACCAAGATTTGTCAAAAGACTGAGACTGAGACTAAAAACTATCAACGAAGAACTTGAGCAAGAAAATCAAGACTCCAGTAAAGCTGACCAGTCTAGAGCAAAGCCTAAGAGAAGAAGTGCGCGAATAAAGAGACTAAACAACAAGTATCAGAGTCCTGAATGGACTTATCTGGTGTTGGAAGACTTTGAAAATCTTGAAATAAGAGACGAAAGTGATGAAAAATTAATTGCTGATCAGACTGACGAAGAAGTACAACCAACCTGAAAGTTGCCCTGTGTAAGCAACCTGTGTAAAGTTACAAAGAGGGGTTGAAGCTTTTTTTAAGCCAAAATGTCTGATTCCACTGTGAATGGAAGGCCAAGACGAAATCGTTGTAAAACATGCTGCAAAGTATGTTTGTGTAGTATAGCATTAGTACTGATATTATGGATAGGACTAACCATAACTATTCCTTACATGATGAGCAAAGATACTAATTTGTACCCTACTAAACCAGTGACAGATGACACAGAAAAGCAACAAACAGGAGACGCACCACAAAGAGTAGATACACTAGAGAAAGCAATTAGCCTTAAGCAAACTAGGATGGTCTTAGACACACCAGATGAGGAAGGACTACATTATCATAGAATTAAGAACAAAACTCATTTAAATGTATTTGCAAACTTGTTAGTACACTACGTAGAAGCAATGGAGATAGAAGACTGTTACGTCTGTATGAATCTACCTACTTCAGTAGCTGAGGGTGTGACTTACCATCACTTGCCACTAACATATGGAATTTCCTGTAGTATTTTAGCTAGTTTATTCTACAAAAGAGGACTGTTACAGTATTATTACTCAAACGTAGATGTGATATTCTCTGAACTTCCTGTGCGAAGAAATCTGAATCCTGTACATACTACTAGAGACGTAGCAAAATACATGGGAGAATATTTTCTGACTATAGGTAAAATAGATATAGATGACGCACACAGAAATAAACTGACCTGTACATTACAAGAACAAGAGAAAATGTTTCTAAATATGGTAAAGAAAAGAAGAGAGAGTTTCTAAAAGAAAGCAAAGGACAAGAATCAGAAAATTCCCAAATGGGCTGAAAACATAGATAGCACCTCAAGTGGTGGAGGTAATGCTGCGTTGTTGCTGGATTTCGAAAAGAAAGGGAAACTTTGTCTTCAAAGAGAAAAGACTAGTTATTATAATAACATATTCATTGGTTCCAGTGAATGCGAACGCAATTACGAGGTAATTGGAGGTTGGGGTTTCAAAGATGGGTCAGAGCCAGTGTTTCCTGGAATTTATTTTATATGTGGGAAGAAGGCTTACTTCAAATTGCCGGACCATTGGTACGGAAGCTGTTATTTTGGTATTGTCTTTCCAAAGATATACCATATGGGGAATGTCACTGGAAGCACTGAAAACACTAATGGATTAATGCGTAATAAAAGAGAAAGTGTAGGAGAAATAATAGGTTATATATTTAGTGCAATACCTACAGTGGGAGTGGATCTGAATACACACAGAATTTGCAAATTGTCTACAGTAGTATATCGGGTATCAACTGACACTGCTGGGGGTTTCCTGCTGGTCAATACCGAAATGGTTGCGATCAGATCTATGATTTTTCAAAATAGACTTGTTCTTGACACTCTATTGGCAAAAGAGGGCGGAGTCTGTAGAATGTTGAAAGCGCAACATTGTTCTCATCCTAATGAAGATGCAGAAAAGAAACTAAATAGAAAGTTTGAAGAGATTGAAATGGGTGAAATCTGAAAAGTTGGCATCTGGTTCCATTAATAGTGATGATAGTAAATATCATCAAAGAGGGGATTGATGGAGCAAGGATTCGCACGTTAAGCGACTTGCTTGTATGTTGTATCAAGAACCTCAAATAATGTAATAGACTAAATCAACCTGTTTGTCTTACTAATTTTGCAAATTTTTACACTACACAGTATGTCCCAGTGAAGCTTGCCTATGTGTTTACTAATTCTAATACGCTTGCCTCTAAAATGGTCGCTGCTACGCGGGAATCGTCTGCGCATGCGTCGGTCATACCCATGTTACGTGACGTACTCACAGTTCTGGTGGGAATCTGTTGCTCATGCGCAATGCAATTAAGATGGCTGCTTTGTGTTCTCACATGCTCTGAGCTTGCATTGCCGCTTTTGCAAAGCTGTTTGTTCTGCACTTACTCATAACGCTGTAGTTGTTATAAAGTAAGGGATATAGTATAGCCATTCATGGTATACAGTGTAATCTTTTATTCTGTGTTTCTAAATTGTTTTGCTTGCTTTTCATGCATCAAATTCTTTGGGCCTGGGAGGTGCTTACTACCCCATTTTGGAAGCCCGTATGGTATCAGTCACGTGATCGGGGAAAAGAAAACCATGCAGCAGTGGAACCCAGCCAGCTGGCAGCCACGGCCAAGATGCTCCTGGGAACCTGAACTCAAACCTAGCCAAAGAAGCTGATCTGTACTAGAATTTGTTACATTTGTAATAATTGCTGTATACCCCATTGTTCACTGTAAATCATTTGTTGTGGGAAGCTAGAATTTAAGGGGTGGGTACCAAAACTGAATATTAAGCCTGAGAAAGTCTAAAATTTAGGTGGTGTGATGACTTAATCTCCTCCTTTGTCCAATCAAAATTGGAGATCCATTCACTTGCAACATTGGAGGGTGGTACACTGACCTGAAAAACTGTATAACTAGCGTAGGTTTAGCTAGAGAAATTGTCCGACTTGTCCGAATAGCTGACATGTCACTGACCCAACGCACTCTATAGGGGACTGATACAGAGAGCTGCGGAGCACTCTGTCTGAATTTCCACAGACCCACTCGGGGTTTGGGAAACCTTAAGTGCTGGCGAAGCACTTTGCTGGGAGGTTCGAAAACCCAATCGGGGTTATTGGCAGATTCTTTGCAGAGAGGGAGTAGCGCAGGCATTGCAACCGAAGCTGCGGGTGTTGGTCGTACCCTTTGGTGAACCCAGTCCTGATCCAAATTCTGGGGTTATCCTGTCCTGACTGTCCATGAGCTGTACCTGCTCACCTACTGGCAACCTAAGTCCTTGAGGGTCCTTTCCCGTCTTTCCAAACTGACCCGTGGCCAGTGTTGGTCTTCACTCTATCCTAGGTAAATATAAAGTCTGTGTGGGTGATTGTTTATCTAAACTTGCTTTCCTAAACGTCTCGAATAAAGCATAATTGCATATGTTCCTTTTCTCCCCCGGTCCCTTTATAAATGAGATTTCCATGCATTAATTGTCTATTAGCATGTTCCACTTTTTTCCCTACCTTTAGTCAAATGCTAAATCGTTTTCTTATATAGTTTATGTTCCATTCTTACCCTCCCTATAGAGAATAAGCACATCTGGATAAATACATTGCATAAGTTTCATTTCCTTTGAACAGTTAGTGAATTTAGAAAGTCTACTTTGATTAGCATGTTGCCTTTCTTTACCCGCCTTTAGTGAAGTTGTGAAAGTCCGTTGATCTAAAATAGCGTGTTCCTTATTTTTCTCCTTCCCTTTAATTTTCGATTCCTACATGATTCTCTGCCTTATTCATAGCCATACGATATTTCTAATTCCAGTTATAGACAGTTTGATCTGTGTTAATCTCTGGCTCATGATATATGATGATGATGATGATGATGATTAGAGAAAGGTTTTCAAAACTTCCTGAGTCTGTGGTTATTATAAAAGAGTACAAACATTTTCAATTTGTATATAGTATTGTGTTGTCTACTTATTTTGCAGCTAGCTCCTTGATCCATTGTGATCTTAGGTACCTGTGGCGAGGATTGGTAAGTCAGGTACATTGGAAGTAGATAGAAAGGAATAGGTTTACTGGTAGTAGAGTGTAGGTTACCCGATTAAATAAAAGTGTAATGAAATATATTATGGGCCCAAGTGTGCATAATTGCGAATACAATTAGTCGGGTAACCTGCGCGCTCTATCAACAGTAGCATTCATATTTTTGTTTGGCAAAATAAATGATTTGCCCAAAATCACAGCCTTTTGAGCCGACGCCGAGACTCAAATTTGCTTCCTCAGGTCCGAGTCCAAAGTGTTCACCTCTGTCTGTTACCATTACCTGTGCTTCAGTGGCTCAGACAAACGCCGCCTTGTGCCCAATGCTCTTCAGTGGGTTCAGACCCTCCCTCCTGCCCGATGCTCTTTTAGTGGGCTAACACTCCCCTTCCGTGCCTGATACTCTTCAGTGGGCATATCCCCCTCCCTGTGAACCCTCCGCCCCCACCAATCCGTCTGAAGCTCTTCAGTGAGCTCAGCCCCCTCTTGTGCCCGATACTCTTCAGTGGGCATATCCCCCTCCCTGTGAACCCTCCGCCCCCACACAGTCCGTCTGAAGCTCTTCAGTGAGCTCAGCCCCGACCATCACTTCGCCTCAGTCAGGTCTGTTGTTCCTGCAGTGCAAAGCTTAGTACTTGCACTTCCCTGCAGGCGAAGAGATG